>NC_039271.1:21253623-21553623 GCF_003368295.1 Carassius auratus | reverse complement strand
AGATCCACCCTCCACACCAGACCTCTCTCTCACGAGGATTGCTGTCTACTAGCATATTGTGTTCTTCAGCTCTTCAGACTTCGGTGGATGCAGATATTACTCAGGGACATGAACACTAGAATATTGCAAGAATAGAGAAAGTAAGAATTACTTAAGATTTTAGAATTTAATGTTAATTGCTTAAACATATACAGTATTGTTCAAAATAATAGCAGTACAATGTGACTAACCAGAATAATCAAGGTTTTTAGTATATTTTTTATTGCTACGTGGCAAACAAGTTACCAGTAGGTTCAGTAGATTGTCAGAAAACAAACAAGACCCAGCATTCATGATATGCACGCTCTTAAGGCTGTGCAATTGGGCAATTAGTTGAAAGGGGTGTGTTCAAAAAAATAGCAGTGTCTACCTTTGACTGTACAAACTCAAAACTATTTTGTACAAACATTTTTTTTTCTGGGATTTAGCAATCCTGTGAATCACTAAACTAATATTTAGTTGTATGACCACAGTTTTTTAAAACTGCTTGACATCTGTGTGGCATGGAGTCAACCAACTTGTGGCACCTCTCAGCTGTTATTCCACTCCATGATTCTTTAACAACATTCCACAATTCATTCACATTTCTTGGTTTTGCTTCAGAAACAGCATTTTTGATATTACCCCACAAGTTCTCAATTGGATTAAGGTCTGGAGATTGGGCTGGCCACTCCATAACATTAATTTTGTTGGTTTGGAACCAAGACTTTGCCCGTTTACTAGTGTGTTTTGGGTCATTGTCTTGTTGAAACAACCATTTCAAGGGCATGTCCTCTTCAGCATAGGGCAACATGACCTCTTCAAGTATTTTAACATATGCAAACTGATCCATGATCCCTGGTATGCGATAAATAGGCCCAACACCATAGTAGGAGAAACATGCCCATATCATGATGCTTGCACCTCCCTGCTTCACTGTCTTCACTGTGTACTGTGGCTTGAATTCAGAGTTTGGGGGTCATCTCACAAACTGCCTGTGGCCCTTGGACCCAAAAAGAACAATTTTACTCTCATCAGTCTACAAAAT
Source organism: Carassius auratus (assembly GCF_003368295.1). Classification (NCBI taxonomy): domain Eukaryota; kingdom Metazoa; phylum Chordata; class Actinopteri; order Cypriniformes; family Cyprinidae; genus Carassius; species Carassius auratus. The sequence goes on along the minus strand of NC_039271.1, from coordinate 21,552,557 downwards.
GTTCCTCCATTTCTCTTTAGGCCAGTTGATGTGTTCTTTGGCAAATTGTAACCTCTTCTGCACATGCCTTTTTTTTAACAGAGGGACTTTGCGGGGGATTCTTGAAAATAGATTAGCTTCACACAGACGTCTTCTAACTGTCACAGTACTTACAGGTAACTCCAGACTGTCTTTGATCATCCTGGAGGTGATCATTGGCTGAGCCTTTGCCATTCTGGTTATTCTTCTATCCATTTTGATGGTTGTCTTCCGTTTTCTTCCACGTCTCTCTGGTTTTGCTCTCCATTTTAAGGCATTGGAGATCATTTTAGCTGAACAGCCTATCATTTTTTGCACCTCTTTATAGGTTTTCCCCTCTCTAATCAACTTTTTAATCAAAGTACGCTGTTCTTCTGAACAATGTCTTGAACGACCCATTTTCCTCAGCTTTCAAATGCATGTTCAACAAGTGTTGGCTTCATCCTTAAATAGGGGCCACCTGATTCACACCTGTTTCTTCACAAAATTGATGACCTCAGTGATTGAATGCCACACTGCTATTTTTTTGAACACACCCCTTTCAACTAATTCAACTAATTGCCCAATTGCACAGCCTTAAGAGCGTGCATATCATGAATGCTGGGTCTCATTTGTTTTCTGAGAATCTACTGAACCTACTGGTAACTTGTTTGCCACGTAGCAATAAAAAAATATACGAAAAACCTTGATTATTCTGGTTAGTCACATTGTACTGCTATTATTTTGAACAATACTGTATATATTTAGATATATTTTTGTGGCAGTGTGAACTGGCCATAATGCTGTATGATAGGTGTGAGATTCATTAAACTTGATTTGCTATAATACATCTGTTCATAAGCTATTGCATATTATTTTCAATGAATTATTTGTAGTGGTTTGGTTAAGGGTGTGATTAGCTGAAGATTATTGTGGGATCTTGTGATTAGTTGATGAATGTGTGCATTGTTAATGATAATATTTAAATGCAATGTACTGAGTGCCTACTAAGACTTGCATGTTGTGCATAATGTTTTGACCCTGGATGCTTACAGAAGGGTATAGATATTTCAATATATGGAAATGTATTTATTATTAATATATCTCAATCTATGTGCTTCTGTATGGGCTGAATGCTTTCATTCATATTTCGCTGTATATCCTGTTTTTATTAATAATCTGGGTGTATTACTGTTCATATTTGCTTGTTAATAAATTAACTGAATTCATTTCGAGTATGTATTCATCATTCACAGCTGCTGAAACATCCTTTAAATTAGTTTGGGCATATGAGGACATAAATTAGGTTCAAGTGCTGCATGTCCGCCCATAGAATAATTATTAAAAAAAATGACCAACTGATTACCAGCACACGACCACCGATCCGCGACGTTGCCACAACGTCGCAGTTACTTACTGGCAACGTCACAAAGTTACGTTGTGGCGACGTATACGCACCTTTCACTTTTCCGGTTGCCACGACGTAACTAGTTACGTCGCCACAACGAAACTTTGGTCACCAGATTACGTCGCAGTTACGTAACAGTTACGTAATGTTGTTAGCAGGGTAATTTATTAAGTATCTTATTTTATAGTTAACGATGACACATTCACAAACTGAGTTTGTAATAAATAGAACATAAACATGAGGATTATGAATGGTAAGTAGTGGATTATGGTTTCTGTGCTGATTTATTTACTTTATATTAAAAATCCTCTTATATCACTGCCTGTTAGGTGCCTAGTTGCAAAAACATAATTGGGTCATTCTTGTTGTACGGCAACTTATGTCCCAGTGATTTATTTAATCATATTTTATCTACAATTAGTCACACATTTATAAGATATGGCTTTAAGTGTATATAAAAGTTCTGTTAATATGTAGAAGGTTAGCTAGCTAAATGTTGATCACTTAATGAGCTATGGCTAACTTACCTCAAATTTTCCACTGTTACATTCCAGTAGTGGAAATTCTAATAGAATAAATAGTATTTAGTGTCCCTGCTAACAACATTACGTAACTGTTACGTAACTGCGACGTAATCTGGTGACCAAAGTTTCGTCGTGGCGAATTGTCGTTGGGCAATTAGTTGAATTAGTTAAAACGGGTGTGTTCAAAAAAATAGCAGTGTGGCATTCAATCACTGAGGTCATCAATTTTGTGAAGAAACAGGTGTGAATCAGGTGGCCCCTATTTAAGGATGAAGCCAACACTTGTTGAACATGCATTTGAAAGCTGAGGAAAATGGGTCGTTCAAGACATTGTTCAGAAGAACAGCGTACTTTGATTAAAAAGTTGATTAGAGAGGGGAAAACCTATAAAGAGGTGCAAAAAATGATAGGCTGTTCAGCTAAAATGATCTCCAATGCCTTAAAATGGAGAGCAAAACCAGAGAGACGTGGAAGAAAACGGAAGACAACCATCAAAATGGATAGAAGAATAACCAGAATGGCAAAGGCTCAGCCAATGATCACCTCCAGGATGATCAAAGACAGTCTGGAGTTACCTGTAAGTACTGTGACAGTTAGAAGACGTCTGTGTGAAGCTAATCTATTTTCAAGAATCCCCCGCAAAGTCCCTCTGTTAAAAAAAGGCATGTGCAGAAGAGGTTACAATTTGCCAAAGAACACATCAACTGGCCTAAAGAGAAATGGAGGAACATTTTGTGGACTGATGAGAGTAAAATTGTTCTTTTTGGGTCCAAGGGCCACAGGCAGTTTGTGAGACGACCCCCAAACTCTGAATTCAAGCCACAGTACACAGTGAAGACAGTGAAGCATGGAGGTGCAAGCATCATGATATGGGCATGTTTCTCCTACTATGGTGTTGGGCCTATTTATCGCATACCAGGGATCATGGATCAGTTTGCATATGTTAAAATACTTGAAGAGGTCATGTTGCCCTATGCTGAAGAGGACATGCCCTTGAAATGGTTGTTTCAACAAGACAATGACCCAAAACACACTAGTAAACGGGCAAAGTCTTGGTTCCAAACCAACAAAATTAATGTTATGGAGATGTTAATGTTAATGTCCAATTGAGAACTTGTGGGGTGATATCAAAAATGCTGTTTCTGAAGCAAAACCAAGAAATGTGAATGAATTGTGGAATGTTGTTAAAGAATCATGGAGTGGAATAACAGCTGAGAGGTGCCACAAGTTGGTTGACTCCATGCCACACAGATGTCAAGCAGTTTTAAAAAACTGTGGTCATACAACTAAATATTAGTTTAGTGATTCACAGGATTGCTAAATCCCAGAAAAAAAAAATGTTTGTACAAAATAGTTTTGAGTTTGTACAGTCAAAGGTAGACACTGCTATTTTTTTGAACACACCCCTTTCAACTAATTGCCCAATTGCACAGCCTTAAGAGCGTGCATATCATGAATGCTGGGTCTTGTTTGTTTTCTGACAATCTACTGAACCTACTGGTAACTTGTTTGCCACGTAGCAATAAAAAATATACTAAAAACCTTGATTATTCTGGTTAGTCACATTGTACTGCTATTATTTTGAACAATACTGTATATGTTTAAGCAATTAACATTAAATTCTAAAATCTTAAGTAATTCTTACTTTCTCTATTCTTGCAATATTCTAGTGTTCATGTCCCTGAGTAATATCTGCATCCACCGAAGTCTGAAGAGCTGAAGAACACAATATGCTAGTAGACAGCAATCCTCGTGAGAGAGAGGTCTGGTGTGGAGGGTGGATCTGGAACTGACTTCTCTTGATTATCTCTTTTCACAAACTACCCTGAAATACAATTCAAACATTAACAATGATTGTTATAAATGTAATGTAAGGCTCTTAAACTCATAATGCTCATTTTGGAAATATAGTTAATATCACTAATATGCAGCATGCACGATACAAGGAAGTGGTCAGTAATTACACTTTGAGGTATTATATCTATGTCAGTAAGGCTACCTTTAAGAAAAAATAAAATGAATAAATTAAGTTGTGTTATGCATTCAAATAGTTAGACATGCTAAAATACAGAATTTGTTAACAATAATAATAAAAAATAATATGCTGGGGAAAAAATTAGGGCCCTAAATATGTTTTTTTTTTTATGTTTAATAAATTGATGTGAAAACGTATGTACTACGAAAAAGGAGTAGAGAAAAATGTATTTTTAAAATATTTATTTTATCATTGAGGATTTCTTAAAAAAAAATATATATATATATCGTCTCGCTCTCATGAACCCAGTCTCGTGTTTCGTCTCATCTTGTGGGATAAGTGTCTCATCACACCCCTAGTAGCCAGAGCAAGAGATACATTAGATTTCTTTTGCATGTCTGACAGTCTAAAATTAAGCAGAAGTATTTCGAAAGAGTTAAACCTGTATCCTGTTTTCTGGGTAACATTGAGAATATCACTATATATTGTTGCAACACCCCCGCCACGACCAGTCTGACGGGGATCATGCTTATAGCAGTAGTTTGGTGGAGTTTAGACTAATGCTAAATCAAAAATGCCTGTCAAAATTAACACTGGAACAAACACAATCTTTATTGTAGTAGTACTTCTATTTGAGCGTGTAGAACAAAATTCATCATAACAGTTATTTGAGAATTGGCTTACTAGTCATATGGAGCGAAGTGTCCTGGAGATGTTGTCCAACAGGAGATCTAAAAAGCCTAGCTCCCAGAAAAGATTCCAATTATTAACAAAAAGCAGTTTCTGTTCTTTACAGCATGACTATAACCATTCGTTTAAAGCAAAAAGTCTGCTGAACCTTTCATGTCCTCATCTATATGTGGGAAGTGGTCCTGACACGATTATCATCATGCAGGCGATATGCTGCGCACCGTCTCAATCAGGCTCCTGAAGTCCCTCTTCAGCGTCTCCGTCCGCTCTGATGCCCACCTCACTCTTCAGGATCACGGGAATCTGTGCAGAAATATCAAGAACATGAGCACCAGGGAAGTAGTCAGTGTGGACTTTACCTTCAGCTAACATAGCACGAACGTGCCGGATGATGGAGTCTCTGATGATCACAGCGTTTTGTTCTGTCTCGCGAAGTGGAGCGAATCGGGTTCTGGTGGAGATCCTGAAGACCGGAGGCGGCGGATGGAGAGAGGTCGTCGCCCAGGGCCTGGATCATGTCTTACACTATGAAATAGGGTGAAGGACATCTGGGAAGATCGCATCCTGGGTACACCGGGCCTTTGCAGAGAACTACACAGATTAGAGGTGGTAGTAGGGTTAGCTGTATACTTACCCTGGACTTATGAGCATCAACCCCTGAATATTTCCAGCACAGCTCTCCACTCGCTCAGCTGGGCCTGCTTCTCCACGATATCGTGGATCTGTTTCTTCACGGCCTCCAGCTCCTTATTAGAAATAAACAAACTAGAGAATAGGGGAAATGCAGAAAAGAAAAATAGCAATATGGAAAACATACAAAAATCTTTAGATACCAGAATTCACATGTTTAGATTTTACAGATGCATGATGATATATTGTAAAAAATAAATATGAAGTTATTTAATAAGCTTTGTAGCATCACCTGTGTTTTCTATCTCTGTCAGCAGCTCCCGTTAGACATTTTCTTGGAACTTCTCCTCTGTTTTAGAGGGTTTTTAAGACACTCCTGAAATCACTGTACAATTTTTTTTATCAATATTTGTTTACAATGATAAATCAGAACAAGCTTGAAACAGTGGTTTGAAATAGTTTCAGCCCATTTTAGACCGCGAGTGACGTCACTGATAGACTCTACAGTGCAGATTTTTAGGTTAAATTAATTAGCTTAACTTTACTTTAATTTATCTATTGACAAATTACCATCAAAAACATTTACAAAACGATCAAAACCGATCCTTTACGCATAAGATGTAATTAAAAGGCCAAATTTTCATTAATAAGGGCTCAAATCTAATATGCTATAACGTTAATTATGTTTCTATGCTAGCGTAATACTTGATAGCAGACATTTCAGGAAAAATACCATAATCACAGAGGTATAAATATTAACAAAAAGTACTTAAAGTAGACTGTGGATGATATTAACGTGTTACTTAACAAATCTGTCGCAGTTGTTGGCCTTTTCTTTGGTATAACTGACGAGAAACAGAGAAAATGTCAGACGAGTCCTCTCCTCTCCAGCAGCTGATGTGTACGCGGTTGCCATGGTAACTCAACGGCTAGAAGGCTAATAAAAACAATAAAATAATAAAAAAAGGTTTTAGCGACGTTAGACTTTTGTTTTTACTTTGTTTTATACATTTTATCAACCAACTTATTTATTATAAATTGTAAAACTCACTTCAGAAAGCTAATTCTCCTGTCAGACACAGTTGAAGTGAAAAGTGCGTCAAACAAACGCGCTGTCCTTCTGATACAACATACATAACAATCTCTGCTGCAGATGAGATGGTGTAGCCAGTCTGTGTCACTATTTCACGTTCATAACTCCTTACTAGATAGAAAGTTTCACAACTCTTTTCTTGTCAATACTGTGCGCGCGGTGCGTCAGTTGTGGATGTCACGTCACTATATATTAAAAGCATGTCCATATTCTGACTTGGTGAAAAGAAACATATTTTATCTTTAAGGAACGTTTAATCTTGAGTCTGAAGTTTAATTACACTTTTTAAATGGCTCTATACTCAGAGAGCATATAAAGAACGTAAAAAAATATATGGTAATGATATTACGTGCATACGACGTTGTAGTTACGTTGCCAGTAAGTCATGAAGTTACCAATATATTACCAATAGAGGACCTATCTGGGACGTTCTTGGTTATCTGGTCACGTTGGAAGGACGTACTGACGACGTTGTGAGTTGGTAATGTGATGGTAATAAAATTACGGGCATGCGACGTCGTAGTTACGTTGTCAATTGGTAAGTCATGGAATTACCAAAAATTACCAGTACGTTACGTAACTGTTACGTCGTGTGTTAGCAGGGTATCCCTTATTAAACAGTTTTAAATATGGTCCAACATCCATGACAAATCCCTTTAACCGAATCTTCAACATAACAAAGTGCACAGATTCATCTTTTAAAAAACGAACTAAATACAATACAATATATGTATATCATCACACTATATGGTGTTTAATAAAATACTTGGATACGATGCTTTTCGTCAACCGATTCAAGCAGTTCACTCAGCTTACCGTTTGAGTTAATTAATTACTCCGGGATATTGGTTTCAACCAGAGGGCGTCGGCCACGTTAAAAGGTGAATAATTGAAGTAATTTGTGGATTAGAGTTTACTGGAGACGCGAACGGTTTCAAACGTTTCAGTCCGAATTGGTGAACTGGTTCTTCCGGTTCGCTAAAAAGAACCGCTTAAATAGAACGATTCGTTCGTTTTCGGGACATCATCATCACTAACTAGTCTGTTGTACTTGTGTTCACATATGAGCAGGATGTTCACATACACGGTGTCTGTCACTACTGGCAATCAGGAGTTTGCTGGAACGAATGATTACATTTACCTGACGCTGGTGGGCTCAGAGAGATGCACTGACCAGACTCTACTGGACAAATCCTTCTTTGACAGCTTTGCAAGAGGATCGGTAAGAATAGTTTTCCCCTTAAACATTCAGTGGAAACAGCTATCCCTTACGAAAGGAAAATATATTTACCAATATATTTCTTAAAATATATTGTGATATATTGTAATATATTATTTTCCCTTTTTATTTTCTAAAATTGTATATATTTAAATATATTTAATAATATATTGATGATACATATATTATAACATACATTGCAAAATATACAAATGATTGCCGCTTTCAATATATTGCAATATATTGGAGAAAAATAAATATATATAAGAATATATGCCTAATATATTACATTCTATTTTCCAATATATTGCAATATATTTTTGTTTCATAAGGGATGTCATGTATTGAACAATACAATATAAACGTAACATTTCTGTTTATTTTCCTCATTCCTAACAATGCCCCTTAGATACATTGTTTGGTAGAAGAATACTGTTTTTGTTAATATCATTACATTTTATTTGCTTTGTTTTATTTTGTGAAATCCTGCTATATATATGGAATAATTAACAGCGCCCCTTAGCTGTTATAAATTCACTGTAAACCATGGCTTATTGCTTTATTCCCCAACACTGCCCAGTTTTTCCCCAATCAATGCTTCCAAAAACTTCCTCACTCGTCCGCTTAATAACAGTAATTTAAATCCCTCTGTCAGATGATCAAGTTTAAATGCTTGTTTATATCACCGATCCAGTGATAATTAGGGTGGTATTTTTGGATTCATCTGACATGATTCTTCAGTTAATGTTTGCACACAAGCCGTGTGATTCAGTTGTGGCTAACAGAAGCTGTTGTTAAAGGTGGCATCCGTCGACGTCAGCGTGAAGGAGATCCTTGGAGACATAGTGCTGGTGAAACTTCAGAAGGGGAAATTCTTGTTCAATGATCAGTGGTACTGCAGATGCATCAATGTGACGACTCCGTCTGGGGAACTCTTCGAGTTCCCCTGCTATCGCTGGATAGCAAATGAACAGGAAGTGGTTCTTCGAGATGGAAAGGGTGAGTCCCATCTCGACCGAATGAAGCCTGTCTCAAATACTGTTGTTTGTGTATAATTATGTATGTATTTGTGCATGTACAATTAGGTCGATTACCTCAGGATGATAATATGAAAGAGATCAGGCACATGGAGCTGGAATCCAGACAACGAATGTTCAGGTTTGATGCCACAGTTACTATTCGGTGTAAACATTCAACAGATATTTAATCATTTGTTAATTTTTTACACCTTCATGCCATCCTGCCTCTATGTGCACAGCCAAAAGACTGTTTGGTCTCGCACCAGCGCCCCCATGTTTGGACGCGGTTGGTTGGAAGAGATGGGCCAGAGTTCGGTTCAATTTAATTAGGGTGCAGTACACATAACAACCAAAAACACAACAAAATAATGCAGTCCACTGTGCTGAGCGAGAAACTTACTGTTTCCCATGTATTGAGTCGTGATTACGAGCTAGCTGCATGACTCTTATGTTGATTTTTCTGAAGTAAATATGATTATGTGATTATTCACAAGCTTTTAATTATGGTATAAATGCTTGAAATTAATGTAATGTTTTAATAGTAATAAGCTTTGAGCTTTGTTACTTTTTATTATAACACAGAGCCTCAGGCTTATGTCAATTCTAAGATAAAATTCAAACAAAAAATGTTTTTTATAGATATTTGCCTCCTTTCATGCGGCATGTGAATCAGTTATATTTTCCTGTTTAATATTTGTAAAACGAAATAGAAACAAGTAAATATTTGAGCGCATGTTGGAAAAAAACAGAACTGTTTAATACAAACTAATGTCTCATGAAATAAATCAATTTGAGTTTAAAAAAATCATCTGTAAGCCTATTGCTGTTTTTTGTGTTAAATTTGAAGAATGACAGGTGTCACATACTTTTTTTTTTTATTAATTTATTATTTTGTTCATTATTTTATTAGTATACTGGTAATATATTCACTTTTACTTCATGCAATGTAACGTGATTTTAATATCATAATTTTGACATTATTCCTAAAATATGATGATGCTAATATAATATGTCTGCATCTGCGGTCTTGTTTGATAAGGACTATAACACAGAAATCACAGACACATAAATAAAATCAGTACTGCAAGGACACTTGCCCATGTAATAGTGGAAAACCCCCGATTGGCAAAATCAGCAAAGGCTTACTTGTGTGTGCCCCTGATGTCTGTGCCATCAGAAAGGGTGTTCTCTGCCACCGGACTAATTGTAAACAGATTGCTCTCCCATCTTCTTCCGGACCATGTGGACATGTTAATTTTTTTTTTGAAAACAAATATTAAAAAGGTTATTGTTATAAATACAGACATTAAAATTAATGTTCACGTAAGTGCCGTCATTCAGGCTGTTTACAATATGTTTTAGCACGTAATGTGTTTTAAACGTAATATTCACGTCTGAATTAATCTGTTGTAATCTTAATCTGTAAATTTAAAAAATAAATGCTATTAAGGCTCATGCTTATTTTTAAAATATGCTGTTTTTTCAGCAGAGCCCCTTACTGTCAGAGGTGGTACACCATTTTTAACCATACACAACATTAACACTACACCAAGCCTTATGTTGTGGGTGAATAAAAACTTTTCATATCACCTACAATAATTCTCCAAACAACTGAGAGATTAATTTAGCTGTTTCTTGAAGGTGGAAGGAGTGGCGCACTGGTTTCCCCCTGAGCATCGATGCCAACACAAGCAGTGAACTTCCTCTGGACATTCAGTTCGAAACAGCAAAAACGGTGGATTTCTCTTTGAATTTCATTGAAGCGTAGGTTACACCGTTTGTGTTCATCTCTTTGCACGTATCACAAGCAGATATGCATGCTATTCATTTCCTGTGACTATTGCTAGGAAATATCTTCAAATAAATGGAGAATCAAGTGTAGCTGAACCAGACATTATGAGCATTGATTTGTTCTTGTTACGATCTTCTCTTTCAGGATTGCCAATCTTGGTCTTAATGAATTTATGAAATTGTTCCAGTCCTCTTGGACTGATATTGAAGATTTCAGAAAAATATTTGTGGAAATCAAGAACACTGTGTCAGGTTTGAATGGTTTCTTCCTTAGTTCTTTATTTTTATTCACTTTTTTCTAATAGTAAAACAAGCCATCTATTGAGTGAGTGTAAATGTAAACAGACTAAGACACACATACTCTTAAACTTACTGGCAGCTGACTTTATTATTCCCTTTGACAGAACGTGTGATGCAGAAATGGAACAATGACTTAATGTTTGGCTATCAGTTCTTGAACGGCTGCAATCCTGTGATGATCAGTAAGTGCATGAATCTTCCAGACAACTTTGCAGTCACACAGGAGATGGTGGAAAGATCCCTGAATAGAGGTCTCACACTACAGGAGGAATTGAAGGTCAGAAGAAAAACAAAACAACTAGTGCTGCAATTAACGGTTATTTTTATTAGCGATTAATCAGTCAATTATTTTTATGATTAATCGGTTCATGTACTTTTAGTTTTGCCCATTTTTTCCCAAGTTAATTATTAACGAAGGGTCTAAATCATTCAACATAGATGTTTTAGAGATTTTAACCATTTTGCATTGTCATATCCTCATCAAAAACATACCTGGAGTTGTGTTTTATTATGTGTTAGTAATCCTTTGTCGGACTCTTCTGCAATCAAAACACTAACCCATACGTACGCTAGCAAATTTCACAAGGAGATTTCAAATAATGTTTTCACCATGGCAGTCCTTAGGGCTCGTAAAGTAGTTTAACATCCTGAACAAAGCTTAAGGAATCTTTCAGAACATATTTTTTTTTACAAAGAATGAATAAAATTGCAGTAAATTGCATTATTTTTTTCCTGTGAACACACAGCATATACCTGGGATATACCCAGCATATACCAACAAAATGATCACAGAACATGTTTGTAAAGCTTTAAATGTTAATTGTTAAAAAACAAAGTTATCAGAATGTTACTGCAGAATCTGCACAAAGTCTTTGCACACTATGCTTTTCATCGGATTTAAATATGTAGTGGTCCTTATAAATGCAAAATTAAAAAATGTAATAAAGCGATACTATGTTAAACAAAACAGCTTATGCCTGATGTACTAATATAAACTCCATAATCATCGGGAAGAAGGAGGCGGGAACCGGCGGACAATCCAAATGAAACTTTAATATTTCAAAATGAGCACAAAACAGCGCATCAGCCCCTGACGGACGACTGGCGCGCGCAAATAAAAAGCAAAACATAAACTAAAAGCTCAGGCCTGGTCCTCTCTTGTCCTTCACTATCGTCGCTCCAGTTTTATATCCTTCCATCTATTACGTGGGACTCCAGACCGGCGGTGGGGTGCGGGTGACGCTGATTTCCCAATCATTCCGCCGGCCTCACTCCTTGTTCCCACGTCCCTCGGCCCCGCCCCACTCGCCACATACCCCCATCGCCCCTCGCAGGCTGGGGGGTACTCCCGAGACTGCGCTCTACTCCCCCCCCCCCTTCCCTCCGGGGGGGCCGCTCACAGGGACCTGCAGGAACCTGGGGGTAGGACAGGAGAGGCGAGAGAAAAGGAGATGGAAGGAGGAGCGACAGACGAGAGAAGGGAGAGAGAAAAAAAAATCCGGTTCCCAGACGCACTGCTGCTCAGTCCTCCACCAACTGGGTGATCTCCGCGGTGCCTGGCGGTGGCACTGGACGGCCCTCGGCGGACGGCACGACACTCCTCCGCCGCCCGGTGGACAGCAACGGCTCCTCCAGTTTTGGGCAGCCGGCAGGAGTCCCCTGTTCCCTGCTCCTCCCCGTTCCGGCAGATGGCAGCAGGCTCCGGCCCCCTGGCGTCCCTCGGCCCCACCCCACTTGCCACACCTGAATAGACAGGAATTCGACTACCTGTGGTAAATGAGGCAGAACACTATTCACTCATTATTTGAGAAAAGGTCAACATGTCCAAATGATCAGGGCTTAAGCTTGCTCTCTTTTCAGAGGCTATGTATCCTGCCGCAGAATGTGCTCGGTATACAGAGGTAGGACTTTGCTAATCTTGACAAAAAGGGATATTTCACCTCAGTCAACTTCTACCACTCTAACGGATTTCCCCCCTTGGGAATGGACTTCTCCTAAAAGTACGTGAGGAACCTTCTGCCTGACTTTCCTGCTGAGCTCCTCATCTTCTACTTCCTTGGCTTCTTCCTCACTGCTGGTGTCGGAATCGAGAAGAGACTCGGTTAAGGAGACCGGAGCCTTTTCAGGAGCAGGGGGTGTACTGTCAGGTGCTGTGTGGTGCTGGACATTTTAACTGCCTTCATTTGGACTTTGACTTGAACTTTGAAGCTGTCCTCAGAAGAAATATTTACACTTTAGGTTACGAAACCTTGGATCCAGGGAAGAACTAAGGATTACAGTGTTATGTGATGTCAAAGAAAGTGGCTTCACTCTTCCGTCGCTGTTCTGCAGCTGTGTGAAGGAACGCTTGTGCACCTGGTGTTTCAAAATCCATACCTTGCATTGACTTGACCAATCCTTTTACCAGTGGTGGCACAGAGGAAATTGTAGTGTATTTTTCACCACTTGTGTAGGCTTCAGGGTTGTGGAAAGCTCTTCAATTAGGCTCCATTGGTCTAGTTTTAAAGAGCCAGACCTGCACTCCTGCAGGAGTACCACGGGACCCAGCGCCACCGAGTGCAGCGCGGTACATTTATGGGTGAAGGCGGATGTAAAGTGGAAGTATCCAACAAAATAAAATAAATAGAAAAAAATAAATTTATTTATAATAAAATAAAATAAAATAGACTTTGCGGAATGGGAGGATGTGACAGCGACGTGTAATTCGATTCCGAAACGGCAAGATATTTAAGGGTCAAATTGGATTGATTAGAAGCACGCAGACTGGATGATGTCCTCCAGTGGTGGAAAAGACGAATTTCCGAGATTAAGCAAACACGCCATGTATTTTGCTTTCCAGCTAGCGCTGGGCTTTCAGTATTTGCGGTCGCATACTGGAGCAGAGACGGATTAAACTGAAGCTCTCAACAGTGAACGACATGATATTCCTGCATGGCTGACAGAGAAGATTTCAGAATTAGAGACACGCATCCAAACTTTAATTGAGGACAGTAAGAATGTTACGGCTCTAGATACGGCTTTGGATGCGTCTAGCTCAGGGATTCCTGTAAATTGTTCGGTTCCAGAAACAGAGCCCCTGCAGCAGGGCAACTGGGTGACGGTGAGGCAGCATAGTCGTGAGTCAAAACACCGCTCTTCTGTTCTGATCAAAACATTAAACAGGTTCTCCACTCAGTCATGAACCCACTGAGAAACCTGATGAAAGTGCTCTAGTTATTGGTGATTCTATTGTACGGAATGTGAATATAGAGACACCAGCCACCATAGTCAAATGTTTACCGGGAGCCAGAGCGCCTGACATCTTGGAAAATTTAAAAGTGCTGGCAAATGCTAAACGTAAATGCAGTAAGATTGTCATATATAGCCAAAATTGTAAATTCTACTTTGGGGTAGGCGGATTAATGGGAGAATGAAATACGGGCTTTATTTTGTATGCGTGAAAGGCGGGATGAATTCTCCTGTACGCAGGAGGGAGTTTAAGGCGGACTGCCACCGGACTAATGATCTTGGTGACAGTAAACGGGCCAATAAATTTGGGAGCCAACTTATTAGTTACGGAACGGAGAGGAATATTCTTGGTAGAAAGCCACACTTTTTGACCCACAACGTATACGGGAGGCCTAGACCGGTGGCGATCGGCTTTGGCCTTGGTGCGCGCCCCCACTTGGAGTAGAGTCTCGCGGGCTCTAGTCCAAGTGCGGTGACACCTCTGGACGAAGGCGTGAACGGAGGGGACCGCAACTTCGGATTTCATACTGGGAAAATTAGGTGGCTGGTAACCTACACTATACTCAAAAGGAGATAGGCTCGTAGCTGATACTGGTAAGGTATTGTGGGCGTACTCCACCATAGACAATTGTTGGCTCCAGGAGGAAGGATTCTTGGAGACCAAACATCACAACACCCTTTCCAAATCCTGGTTGGCTCTTTCGGTTTGACCATTGCTCTGGGGGTGAAACCCTGAGGACAGACTTACAGTCGCTCCCGGTAGTCTACAGAATTCTCGCCAAAATTTTGACACAAATTGGGGTCCCCTGTCAGAACCCACGTCTATCGGGAGGCCATGTAAACGAAAGACGTGGTCATCGAAGGTCAACGCTGTCTCCTTGGCTGAGGGTAATTTGGGCAAGGGGATAAAGTGGGCTGCCTTCGAGAACCGGTCCACCATGGTTAAAACTACCATGTTGCCCTGGGAGGGCGGTAATAAAATCTAGAGTGATGTGGGACCAGGGTCTCGAAGGGACCGGCAGCGGTTGGAGTAACCCATCGGGGCCGATTGGAAGTGGCACAAACCGAGCAAGCCAAAACAAAACTGTGAATGTCGCGAGCCATAAGTGGCCACCAGAATCGTTGCTTGACTAAAAATCTAGTACTACATTAGAGCAATGTCCCCACTGGATAACGTTGGACCTTAATCCCTCCGGCACAAATAAGTGGTTCGGTGAGCACCCGGGCGGAGGCGTTACCCCTTCTAAGGCCGTTCTGACCTTCGATTCGATCTCCCATGTGAGAGTGAAGACCACTAATGTCTCAGGAAAAATACAGTCAGGAGTGGACGGGCATTCGGAATGGTCAAGAATCGGGTTTGATATTTTTGGAACCCAGGCGGTACGATATAGTAAAGTCAAAACGTCTGAAAAAAAGTACCCATCGAGCCTGCCTGGAGTTCAACCTTTTGGCGGTGCTAATGTACTCTTAATCCTTGTGGTCAGTCCATACTATAAAAGGAACCCCCGATCCTTCTAGTCAATGTCGCCATTCCTCCAATACCATCTTAACTGCCGACAATTTTCGGTTACCAATATCGTAATTTCGTTCTGCAGGAGATAAACGATATGAAAAATACGCGGTGGACCTTGTTGTCTAAGGGAGAACGTTGTGATAAAACGGTTCCTACCCCCACCTCCGATGCATCGACCTCCACCACGAACTGACGTGTAGGGTCAGGGGTGATCAGAATAGGGGCTGAATTGAAATGGTTCTTCAGTTTGGCAAACACAGCCTCAGCTGTGTCTGACCACCTGAACGCAGTCTTGGCGGAGGTGCGGCTAGTTGGCTGAAGTTGCGAGTAAAATGCCGGTAGAAGTTAGCGAACCCCAGAAACCTCTGTAGGGCCTTACGGGAATCTGGACTTGGCCACTCTACCACAGCCTTAACCTTATCGGGATCCATGCGTATTCCCTCAGTTGACATGATATACCTCAGAAATGGAATTGACTGTGCATGAAACTCGCATTTCTCTGCCTTGACAAAAAGCCCATTCTCTAGCAACCTCTGAAGCACTCGTCGGACGTGCTGCACGTGTTCCTGGAGAGAAGAAGAAAAAATCAATATGTCGTCCAGGTAGACATAAATGAACTGATCAATCATATCTCGCAGCACGTCGTTGACGAGTGCCTGGAAGACCGCTGGGGAGTTGGAAAGCCCGCAGGGCATAACCAAATTTTCAAAGTGCCCTCTGGGGGTGTTAAAAGCGGTCTTCCATTCATCCCCCTCCCTGATCCGAACCAAATGATACGCATTGCGTAAGTCCAGTTTTGTGAAAATTGACGCTCCCTGCAACCTCTCGACGGCCGAAGACATCAACGGCAAAGGATAAGTATTCTTTACCGTGATGTTGTTCAGTTCCCGGTAATCAATACAAGGTCGCAGTGATCCGTCCTTCTTTCCCACAAAAAAAGAACCCTGCCCCCGCAGGAGAAGAGGAAGGGCGGATGAACTTCAAAGCTAGAGAATCAAAAATATATTTCTCCATAGCCTCCCTTTCTGGAACAGAAAGTGAATATAATTTGCCTTGAGGCGGAGACTTACCTGACAATAAATCTATGGCACAGTCGTAGGGACGATGCGGAAGAAGAGAAGCAGAACGAGTCTTACTGAACACTTCCTTCAGATGGAGGTACTCTGCGGGCACGTTAGACAAATCCACTGTCTCCTCCTGTAACACAGACATAGACACAGACGGACAGGCAGACACTAAACAAGACTCATGACACTTTTTACACCAGGACAGAATGGAATTTGAGGACCAGTCTATTTTGGGGTTATGAAGGAGGAGCCAAGGGGTGCCCAAAGACAATGGGTGCCAGGGGAGAGTCAAGGATGTGAAAGGAAATAGTCTCGGAGTGATTGCCAGATGTTATGAGTGTGATGTCTTCGGTGATGTGTGAGATGGCAGGGAGTTGCTGTCCATTGAGGGCGTGAACAGTGATGTGGTGCGGAAGGGGTCTGAGGGGAATGTGGAGTTTGTGTCAATGTGCTGTCCATGAAATTACCCTCTGCCCCTGAGTCCAGTAGTGCTTGACAGTGGTGGGTCTGTGCTGACCACCTCAGTCTTACCGGGAGGAGCGTAGAGGATACCGGGCCTGGCCCCTTTACCGGACAGCTATGGGCTTGATGTCCGGCTCCCCCGCAGTATAGGCACAGGCTAAGGGACCTCCGCCTCTCCTTCTCCTCCCGGGAAAGCCGAGCTCGCCCTACCTGCATAGGCTCGTGATCGAAGGAGGGGCTGGCCATGTCCCCGCCGCTGAATCGCACATCTGCCGGTCCCCTGGATCTGGAGCTGGGTAAGCTCCTCCTCTCCATCCGTGTCAGACCTGCGTCGACCCGCAAGGCCAGCTCGATAAGTCTGTTGAGGGACGTGGGGAGATCCAGGGCGTAGATCTCCTTCTGGACGCAGTCAGCCAGCCCATGCAGGAACATGTCCCACTGCGCCTCCTCGTTCCAATGACACTCCACCGCCAGGGTCTGGAACTCGATTGAATAGTCCGAAACGGATCTGTAGCCGCTCAGTCTAATACTGACAGCTGGGGTAGTTTCGCCCGGCTATGCCTGGCTGACATGCTGTGTCCTTGTTGTTCTGTTACTTTATGGATTTGGTCTTGAGAATATATTGGCTTTGTTGTATTGCTGATTATTCTTTTATTTGCTTTATCGTGCAGAGGTAAATATCCATTTATCCAGTTTCAATGGTAAATCATTTCGGTATACATACAGTATTGTTCAAAATAATAGCAGTACAATGTGACTAACCAGAATAATCAAGGTTTTTCGTATATTTTTTTATTGCTACGTGGCAAACAAGTTACCAGTAGGTTCAGTAGATTCTCAGAAAACAAATGAGACCCAGCATTCATGATATGCACGCTCTTAAGGCTGTGCAATTGGGCAATTAGTTGAATTAGTTGAAAGGGGTGTGTTCAAAAAAATAGCAGTGTGGCATTCAATCACTGAGGTCATCAATTTTGTGAAGAAACAGGTGTGAATCAGGTGGCCCCTATTTAAGGATGAAGCCAACACTTGTTGAACATGCATTTGAAAGCTGAGGAAAATGGGTCGTTCAAGACATTGTTCAGAAGAACAGCGTACTTTGATTAAAAAGTTGATTAGAGAGGGGAAAACCTATAAAGAGGTGCAAAAAATGATAGGCTGTTCAGCTAAAATGATCTCCAATGCCTTAAAATGGAGAGCAAAACCAGAGAGACGTGGAAGAAAACGGAAGACAACCATCAAAATGGATAGAAGAATAACCAGAATGGCAAAGGCTCAGCCAATGATCACCTCCAGGATGATCAAAGACAGTCTGGAGTTACCTGTAAGTACTGTGACAGTTAGAAGACGTCTGTGTGAAGCTAATCTATTTTCAAGAATCCCCCGCAAAGTCCCTCTGTTAAAAAAAAGGCATGTGCAGAAGAGGTTACAATTTGCCAAAGAACACATCAACTGGCCTAAAGAGAAATGGAGGAACATTTTGTGGACTGATGAGAGTAAAATTGTTCTTTTTGGGTCCAAGGGCCACAGGCAGTTTGTGAGACGACCCCCAAACTCTGAATTCAAGCCACAGTACACAGTGAAGACAGTGAAGCATGGAGGTGCAAGCATCATGATATGGGCATGTTTCTCCTACTATGGTGTTGGGCCTATTTATCGCATACCAGGGATCATGGATCAGTTTGCATATGTTAAAATACTTGAAGAGGTCATGTTGCCCTATGCTGAAGAGGACATGCCCTTGAAATGGTTGTTTCAACAAGACAATGACCCAAAACACACTAGTAAACGGGCAAAGTCTTGGTTCCAAACCAACAAAATTAATGTTATGGAGTGGCCAGCCCAATCTCCAGACCTTAATCCAATTGAGAACTTGTGGGGTAATATCAAAAATGCTGTTTCTGAAGCAAAACCAAGAAATGTGAATGAATTGTGGAATGTTGTTAAAGAATCATGGAGTGGAATAACAGCTAAGAGGTGCCACAAGTTGGTTGACTCCATGCCACACAGATGTCAAGCAGTTTTAAAAAACTGTGGTCATACAACTAAATATTAGTTTAGTGATTCACAGGATTGCTAAATCCCAGAAAAAAAAAATGTTTGTACAAAATAGTTTTGAATTTGTACAGTCAAAGGTAGACACTGCTATTTTTTTGAACACACCCCTTTCAACTAATTGCCCAATTGCACAGCCTTAAGAGCGTGCATATCATGAATGCTGGGTCTTGTTTGTTTTCTGACAATCTACTGAACCTACTGGTAACTTGTTTGCCACGTAGCAATAAAAAATATACTAAAAACCTTGATTATTCTGGTTAGTCACATTGTACTGCTATTATTTTGAACAATACTGTATACACACAGTCAACAATCAGTTTTCTAGCGCCTATGTGCCACAAGCGGTCAAAACCTTTTTGCCCTTCCGGGTCAAACCCCCCTCCCTTTGGCAGTTTGATACTTCCTTTATAACTTTGACCTCAGGTAACATTAGAGTGACACCCGCTGTACAAACAAGAATCAACACCCAGTATCTAAAATACACTGACACCACATTTGGCTTCTATAGGATCTCTCGTGCCCGGTGTAACTCTGCCAGCCTCCTGGCCGCCTCCCGTCCTGCGACGGCCCGATCGAAGAATCGTCTCATCATGGACGGAGAGTGCCCGAAACGAGGCGCAGCATGGATCCTGGTTCTCCCACACCGCTGTCCCCCATAATGCCGCCCTCCGAGAGAGTAGCGTCAACACGAAGGCCATCTTGGCCCTTTCGTTAGCAAAGGTTCTGGGCTGTAGGGAAAAGTGCATGTCACAGCGGGTTAGAAATGCTCTACAGAAGTTGGGCTCACCCGAGTCAACTCGTACGTGGTTCCGGCTGGGAGGGGGTCTCCAATGGTACTGGGAGGACAGGCGGTGTGGGCGGCGCAGTGGGAGCTCGTAGTAGCTGGAACTGTTGAGTGAGCTCGGACACCTGCGTCACCAAGGCTTGAACCGCGCAACCAGTCGTTAAGACTCCCCTTCTGGAAGTCCATCCTCCGAACACTGGTTCTGAGAAACTCTTCGAGGGTGTAATGTTGACTACTCGCTGCCTCCATAATGGTCAGATCGTTCTGTAACGCTAGGTAAGTGAGACAGGAGGCAAAAGCAAGTAAAAAGAGTTTATTGTAAATTATGTGATTATGGAAGGTTGGAGAGTGACGCAGGAACTTCGAGGGCAGTACAGACTGGTGAGTAGGTGAGTTGAGTGCGCTGGTAATGGTAACGGTGGTGGTAGATCTGAGTGAGGTGATGATAATCCGTGTGCGAAGGTAACAATCCAGAGCGAACTGAAACAGGAGACACTCAAATATTATTATAATTTTTTTTTCCTCACGGCCACACGCCGGAGATCCGGCACGGTGCCGGAGATCCGGCACGGTGCCGGAATACTTTAAGCTGTGTGGGAATCATGTGGCATAAAACGAGGCCAGCTATTGGCTATTCGCTACTTCTCCTGCTGTACTGGCTGAGTACTGCCACACTTTGGTCACCGCAGATTTAAAATATGCACGAAATGAGCCGCTTACAGCAAATAAGTTATTTAGAAACCAATCGATGACTAAATTATTTGACAACTATTTTAATCGATTAAATCGATCAGTTGTTCCAGCTCTAAAAACAACATTTATAAAAATGTGGCTTTTTGAGGACAAGCAGTGAGTGAGCAGGTGTGCAGCAGAGTTCAGGATGTTGTCTGGATGGAGTTTGGATGATGTGCCACAAAGAAACCTGTAGCAGTGTTCAATTCTGGATGTGAATAGAATAGAATTTCTCCATTGTCCAACATTAAACATCGCTCTGCTACAGGCAGGAAACATCTACATAGCAGACTATGCAATACTGGAGGGAGTGCCACCCAACGCCACAGACCCAGATACCCAGCAGTATTTGGCTGCTCCCTTCTGTCTGCTGTACAAGAATAGCCAGAATGAAATTCTACCGATTGCTATTCAGGTGCCTGCAGAAATACTCTGGTAAAAAAATTGGTGCTTGAACTAAGTGTTGGAGTTTTTACCAAATACACCTTTTCTCTCTGAAACAGCTCAGACGTCAGACCACTGCAGAGGTCTTTCTCCCAAGCGATGATCAGTACGACTGGATGCTGGCCAAGATGTGGGTGAAATGCTCCGACTTCAATGTACACCAGCTGGTCACACACCTTCTGAGGACACATCTGACCTCTGAGGTTTTTACCATCGCCATGTACAGACAGCTCTCTGCAGTCCATCCCATATACAAGGTAGCATCCTTCAACGCTTTCATTGATATGAGATTTAGAAGAAGATTTATTAACACTCTTTTGGCGTTAAAATATTTTTTTGTCAGAATTTACTAAAGACATGCAGTGAAAAAAAGCCTTGAATGTAGTTACTTTTTTAGGAGTTTCCCATTTATTTATGGGAGGAGATTATTAAAATGAATCGCACAACAAGATTTTGTGATACTCAGTTTACTGGTATATGCCATTATTTAATGTCCAGAAAAAGCATGTGTTTACCCATTTAATGTGTTTACAATACTAGATTACACACAGGTTCTTGTTTTTCCAGAATCCAATCATGTGTTTTGTGTCCTTCATTAACAAATTGACTAAGTATCTCCAGGGTATAACATGCAACCTATACAGGTGCTGGTCATATAATTAGAATATAATCAAAAAGTTGATTTATTTCACTAATTCCATTAAAAGTCAAACTTGTATATTATATGAATTCATTAAACACAGACTGATATATTTCAAATGTTTATTTCTTTTCATTTTGATGATTCTAACTGACAACTATAGAAAATCACAAATTCGTTATCTCAGAAAATTGGAATATAACTTACGACCAATACAAAGAAAGGATTGTTAGAAATCTTGGCCAACTGAAAAGTATGAGCATGTACAGCAGTCAAAACTTAGTTGTGGCTCCTTTTGTCTGAATGACTGCAGCAATGCGGTGTGGCATGGAGTCAATCAGTCTGTGTCACTGCTCAGGTGTTATGAGAGCACAGGTTGCTCTGATAGTGGCCTTCAGCTCTTCTGCATTGTTGGGTCTGGCATATCGCATCTTCCTCTTCACAATACCCCATAGATTTAGGACCACAGGTCAGGCGAGTTTGCTGGCCAATTAAGAACAGGGATACCATGGTCCTTAAACCAGGTACTGGTAACTTTGGCACTGTGTGCAGGTGCCAAGTTCTGTTGGAAAATGAAATCTGCATCTCCATAAAGTTGGTCAGCAGCAGGAAGCATGAAGTGCTCTAAAACGTCCTGGTATACAGCTGTGTTGACTTTTGACCTCAGAAAACACAGTGGAGCAACACCAGCAGATGACATGGCACCCCAAACCATCACTGACTGTGGAAACTTTACACTGGACCTCAAGCAACGTGGATTATGTGACTCTCCTCTCTTCCTCCAGACTCTGGGACCCTGATATTCAAAGGAAATGCTAAATTGACTTTCAATTTAAATTGACCTTTTTGAAGCGAGATGCTTCTGATGCTGTCTATTGTTCAAGAGTGGCTTGACAGGAGTGCGACAGCTGAAACCCATGTCTTGCATATGTCTTTCTGTAATGGTTCTTGAAGCACTGACTCCAGCTGCAGTCCACTCTTTGTGAATCTCCCCCACATTTTTAAATGGGTTTTGTTTCACAATCCTCTCCAGGGTGCGGTTATACCTTTTGCTTGTACACTTTTTTTTTCTACCACATCTTTTCCTTCCCTTCACCTCTCTATTAATGTGCTTGGTGTCAGAGCTTTGTTAACAGCCAGCCTCTTTTGCAGTGACCTTTTGTGTCTTGCCCTCTTTGTGCAAGGTGTCAATGGTCGTCAAGTCAACAGTCTTCCATATGATTGTGTAGCCTACAGAACTAGACTGAGAGACCATTTAAAGGCCTTTGCCGGTGTTTTGAGTTAATTAGCTGATTAGAGTCTGGCACCAGGCGTCTTCAATATTGAACCTTTTCACAATATTCTAATTTTCTGAGATACTGAATTTGGGAGTGCTCCTTAGCTGTCAGTTATAATCATCAAAATTAAAAGAAATAAATATTTGAAATATATCAGTCTGTGTCTAATGAAGGAATATAATATACAAGATTCACTTTTTGAATGGAATTAGTGAAATCAACTTTTTGATGATATTCTAATTATATGACCAGCACCCGTATTTTCCTGTTTCTGAATAACTTCTGAATTCTGTTTGGATGAAGTGTGTTCAAATCATTGTAAAATACAATGGTGTCCTTTATTATATTGCTCTTGCTATAAAAGCAACTAGGCACTCTAGGCAGGTGTTACAATGATTTTGGTATGAAGCCAAACACTGAAGGCAATAAAGAACTCCAGGCCACTCATTTCAGTGTCTTACTTCCGGACTTATTTTTAAATGCTTCATTTTCTCCTCACAGTTGCTGATACCTCATGTACGTTACACCGTTGCCATCAACACTGCAGCTCGTGAAAATCTCATCGGTGAATCTGGGATCTTTGAGAAGGTATCTTTAACCCTGCATAAACACTGGCTTGTTAGGAACCACAGCTTTTCTCTTTGTTTATCTGCTTCGTTCACATGACTTCAAGGTCTGGAGATGCATAGAGTTTTAAATATCAGACTCAGATATTCAGTCATCTAACTGTTAGGGACGAGAGTCACCAGAGAAGCCACGATACAATATTATTGTAAGACACAATACTGTACCCAAAGTTAATGTTATTCAAGAACATGATTCCACCTGAGAGCTCAGAAATAAGAATATATTTCTTGCCTCCAAAAGCAAACACTTTGCTGATTCCAAAGTAGGGATGCTCATTTCGATTAATTTTCCCAACCGACAACCGCCGCTCGTTAATCGATTATTAACCGTTAACTGATAAGATTATAATATTGAATTGGCATTAAATTGACCCTTTAAAAAAATACAAACAATTTTTTTTTCATCAAAGGGTTTATTTTAACGTGCAAAGTGCAAACAGCAGCATACAGAACAGATCAACAACAAAACATGAACAAAACCTGGATTCCGTTTAAATTTCCACGCACCTGCAGCATTTCTGACAGTGAGAGAAAAATAGAATAAAATAATACAAATTAAATACAAAATAGGCCTACACTAAATATATATATTTTTAACTTAAATAATTAACAAATTAAGTTGACAAAAAGAAAACACTGAATCCGTTTGAACGAAGCTTTCAAACCGGATTTTTTCCCGTTAGATTAAGATTTTTCGTTAAATAAAAATAGCAGCCCTACTTCAAAACCTTGTCTAATTTTTATGTAAAAAACCAACATATCAACGTGATGTGGGGTCAGTCTGGAGCGCAACCTGTTGACAGTTAGACCCTCGGCAGAAAATACCCTCTCCAATGGGACAGATGTTTCGGGAATACACAGGTAACGTCTCGCTAGAGTGGCCAGCTTCGGGAAGCGCCTTTCATTTGCTTTCCACCAGTCAAGAGGATTAATATCCAGAGAAGGAGGATCGTCTCTCATGTAAATGTCAACCTCTGCTTCTGGATAATCATTGCGTTATCTCCTCAGATCGCCGTGCATCGCATCTTCTCCCTGATAACATGGAGGGCAGAGTTTGTTGCCCTTCATCACTCGAAGCTTGTGGGTGTTTGCTTCGTAAATGGTACTTGTGCTACTGCTGTATTTTAATACGGCGCCGCATAATTTACAGGTAACTTCGTCGCCCTTTCTGTTAAAATAATCCGACACAGTGCTTCTTTTCGCTCGCTTCATTTTGCTTCCCTTGCTCAGAAAAAAAAAAATCTGCAGGCATGTGTCACAGGTGTGGTTGAGTAAGTTAATAAATAAGCTATATAGTAGCCTAGGCTATTCTATTTTCTAAACCATGCAGCAAACTAAACAAAAATAACCTAAAAAAAAAAAAACGTTTAAACCGTTTAACTGATAGTATTAATCGGTCAAAATTTTTACTCTCGGTTAACGGTTAAACGGTCAATATGAGCATCCCTATTCCAAAGCATAAAGACACCCTGATCTATATTTCCTACCTCCTTGTGCATCAAATGCACTGACCAGACATGAAGAAAACAGGCAATCGTGAACAAGTCCAGTACAAGTAAAGCATTCTGGGAGATGGGAGTTAACATATGGTTTAAGAGATAATAATATGACCTGCTTACTAATTACTTTCACGTTTCACATGGTACTGACATAAATTAAATATTAATATGTAGAAAAATAATCACTAGTGTTCTACCTCGAAGGCTAACGGCACTGGTGGGATTGCAGTTGTTGAAGTGATTAATAAGGCCATGAAGACTTTAACCTACAAGTCCATGTGCTTCCCTGAGTCCGTGAAAGCTCGAGGAGTGGACAACAAGGACGAGCTGCCCAACTACTACTACAGAGATGATGGCATGATGGTCTGGGAGGCAGTGAGAAGGTAACTGATAAAATACACAAACAATTACAGATGTTCAAATGCTGAAGGTGAGATTTAATGACAATAAAGAAACGAGTAAACCATTTGATGCCAGGATTTATTTTTGAATCTGCTGATTCATCGTTGCTCTTGATCTTCCTCCAGTTTCGTTTCTGATGTGGTCAGGATCTACTACAGCAGTGATGAGTCTGTTCAGGAGGACGGGGAGATCCAGGCATTTGTTCAAGATGTTTGTTTCTCTGGTATGAAGAACTGTCCCCAGAATGGTGGTGAGTACAGAATTTGGTAACACTTTAGAATAAGGTTACATTAATGTTAGTTAACTACTTTCGTTAACATGAACTAAGCAAGAACAATCATTCTACAGCATTTCTAAGTCTTAGTTCATGTTAATTTCAACATTTACTAATGCATTATTTAAATCAAAAGTTGTGCTTGTTAACATTAGTTAATGCACTGTGAATTACCATGAACTAACAATGAATAACTGTATTTTCATTAACTAACATTAACTAATGGAACCTTATTCTAAAGTGTTACCCAGAATTTATTTAACACAAGTTTGCATGTTCTTGTGATGGCATATGTATTGTGTTTGCATGGCGTACAAAATGTAAAATTTAATTGCATATAAGTCAAACTGTTACCAATATTCACAGAATTCCCAGAGTTCCTGAAAACTCGAGAGCAGTTGGTCGAGTACCTGACTGTTGTGATTTTCACAGCTTCAGCACAACATGCTGCTGTTAACTTCGGACAGGTGGGATGATGCACTCTTTTCTGGATCAATCTGAACTCTGCCTGGGTTGGTATCTGTTGACTGATCTCTGTGTGTCTTTCCCGTGTTCCAGTTTGACTGGTTTGCCTGGGTCCCCAACAGTCCTTCCACCATGAGGAAGCCTCCTCCCACACAGAAGGGCCAGGTGGATATGAAGTACATCATGGAGAGTCTGCCGGACCGTGGACGTGCCAGTTGGCATCTAGGAGCAGTCTGGGCCCTCAGTCAGTTCCAGGACGGAGAGGTTTGATGACTGATTATTCATAACTAGTTTGAATACATTTACAACACAAAACAAAGAAAACATTGTACTTTGTCCAAATCTTCCCCCAGCTGTTTTTAGGTGTGTATCCAGACAACTACTTCACTGAGCAACCAGTCATTGAAGCCATTACGACATTCCGCAAGAAATTATTTGAAGTAACCAACATCATCAAGAGCCGAAATGAAAAACTGAAATTGCCTTATTGGTATCTGTCTCCAGACAGAATCCCCAACAGCGTCGCCATCTGAGAGAACAACTCTGGGAAATACATATATATTTCTATATATTTTTAACTGGGGTATTCGGATCCACATGACAAAATAACTTCATAAACAAAATTATTACTACGGTAACTGTAAGTATTTTCGTGATAATGGTAATCTGGATGAAAATAATACAAACTATTACACACACCAAGAATCGGATGTCATTACAAAAAAGAAATATGCTATTTAGTTTCACAGTAAATGAAATATGATGCATTTAGGGAATCTAATCATCAACCTGTGGGTGTTTGTTACTTCAAGAGAGCAATCATATGCAAACCAACAAATGTAATTTTTATAATCATTAGTCATTCATGTAATTGTCATTTGATTTATCATTTAATCATGTGTTCAGTTTATGACATTTCACCGCATATTCATCATTTTATTATTCTTCAATTGTGTCATTTTATTGTGCTATATTTTATATTACTTATTGTTTCCATTCGATCTTATGATTGTGGGGTTTCGTAATAAATAACACTTGTTGGATTTGTCTGTAAGTCTGAGCATTGAAAGATACTAAGATTATTCAATAAACAAAGTTTGCTCATTTTACCATCACTTTGTCTCCTGCTTTCTGCTCTTGTCAAATTTGCTTGCGATAAGGAACTTTTTTTTTTTTAAAGTGTGGTATAAGAGTAATTCTCTCTCAAGAAAGGAACTCGTAGTCTTGAACGCAAATGGAGAAAAACTAACTTAGAAGTTTTTAGGATTGCATGGAAAAACAGTATGTCCAGCTATAGACAGGCTCTAAAAACTGCTAGAGCAGAGCATATACACAAACTCATTGAAAATAACCAAAACAATCAAAGGTTTTTATTTAGCACAGTGGCTAAGTTAACAACAAATTACCAGACGCCACCTGATTCAAGTATTCCACCAACGTTAAATAGTAATGACTTTATGAATTTCTTCAATGATAAAATAGATAACATTAGAAATACAATAGCGAATGTAGATTCTACAGTGTCTAACACTTCAGTTTCATCCATCGCACCCAAAGATAAACTGCAGTGCTTTACAACCATAGGACAGGAAGAGATAAATAAACTTATCACTGTATCTAAACCAACAACATGTTTATTAGATCCTGTACCCACTAAATTACTGAAAGACTTGTTACCTGTAGCCGAAGAACCGCTTCTCAATATCATTAACTCGTCGTTATCTTTAGGACACGTCCCAAAACCATTCAAGCTGGCGGTTATCAAGCCTCTTATTAAGAAACCAAAACTAGATCCTAGTGTACTGGCAAATTATAGGCCTATTTCAAATCTTCCATTTATGTCTAAAATTTTAGAAATAAGTTGTGTCTGCTCAATTGAATTTTGGTCGTTCCTAAGATAGCAAATTCCACTCAAGGAGGTAGAGCTTTCTCACATTTGGCTCCCAAACTCTGGAATAGCCTTCCTGATAATGTTCGGGGTTCAGACACACTCTCTCTGTTTAAATCTAGATTAAAAACACATCTCTTTCACCAGGCATTCAAATAATGTATCTCTTAAATTGTAACTGCAGTTGTATCTGAACAAATGCACATTTTTATTCATTAGCTTGGGTTAAACTAATTAATTTTACTTTGCTAAGATCAGCAGCTATGCTAATGATGTCTCTGTTTGTTTCTCTGTTTCTGCTGGGATCTCCAAACTCCAAACACAGACTTCATTAAAATATTGACGATAATAACACAAATACAGTAACAAGAGCTTAAAGTACTTAAAAA
Organism: Carassius auratus; assembly: GCF_003368295.1. Taxonomy (NCBI): domain Eukaryota; kingdom Metazoa; phylum Chordata; class Actinopteri; order Cypriniformes; family Cyprinidae; genus Carassius; species Carassius auratus. The sequence continues at coordinate 21,524,163 of NC_039271.1, read as the reverse complement.
ATGGTAAACAGACTGAGATAGACATGAATCTCTTCAAGAATTATGTTTGGCACCATTTATTTAAAAGTACTATGTCAAATAAAGTGTTATCTTCTAAACAATAACAAGTGCTCAAAGTGCTAAAGAACTGAACTGCTAAACTGAAGATTAGAAGTGAAATCCAGGCTATCACTTTTTTTCTGGGATAACTTGCATGTTGATTTGAAACCATCAGGCTAGTTGACGCTTTTTTTTTTTGTCTTCTGCCAGTTTTCTACACAGGGTGACCAGTGGCTGCGAAATTCTGAATGACAAATCATGTTCTGGTATTAATGTCCACAAACGTATTTTTTAATCGCAGACATGGTCAGTCATAGACAACGGTGTGTCAGCTAATAGTTGCTCCCGTCTAGAGACCTGCACTCCCGCAGGAGTACCACGGGACCCAGCGCCACCAATTGCGGCGCGGGACAATAATTGATGGGTGAATGCAGATGCGGGCGGCAAGATATTATTGTGTGCGGGTTGCGGGAAAATAAAATTATTTGCGGGACTCCCTCAAAGTGGAAATATCTAACAAAATAAAATAACTAGAAACAAATAGACCTTTATTTATAATAGAATAAAATAAAATAGACTTTGCGGAATGGGAGGATGCGATGACACCATAGACAGCTACGTGTAATTCGATTCCAAAATGGCATTTAAGGGTCAAATTGGATTGATTAGAAGCACGCAGACCGGATGATGTCCTCCAGTGGTGGAAAAGACGAATTTCCAAGATTAAGCAAACACGCCATGTACTTTGCATTCCAGCTAATTAGCTAAATATTTAAAATTGGTCTATTTTGTTATTGAGGAATAAGGATATTTTTGTTAAATGTTTGAAGGAATTGCGCAGGCCCCATAAGCTACTTTTCCTTTGAACATGAAATAAATCCAGGTTTATTATTTTTATATAATTCATTAGGTTATATAGCCTAATTATTATAGGGATATATATTTTTTTACATTACATTTATTCATTTAGCTGACGCTTTTATCCAAAGCGACTTACAGTTGCTGTATATGTCAGAGGTCGCACACCTCTGGAGCAACTAGGGGTTAAGTGTCTTGCTCAGGGACACAATGGTGTCTCACAGTGGATTCGAACCCGGGTCTCTCACACCACAGACGTGTGTCTTATCCACTGCGCAAAAAAATGTATATATATATTTTTACATTTCTTACTTTTTTACTGTATTTCTATCTACTAATTGTTCTTTGTTCATGTTCATACTTTTAATGAAACGCAAATAAAACTAAACATTTGTTTATTTTCCTTTTCTTTTTTAATTTATATTCAACAGTGTATGCAATGTATTAAAAAAAAGAAAAACTGCTATACGTTTACCCGCAGGATTTTGCGGGGGGAGCGGGTAAACGTATAGCTAATAATTTAGCTAGATTATTAATTTTATTGCAACGTTACAGTGTCCTAAAATGTAATTTTCAACATGTACCACTTGCATAAACACTGAATCCGTAGGGGCTGTCACTGTTGTTTCGCGTGCTGTGATGTCAAAACCAAGAGTACATCGATCTAGTACGAGTTCACGGATGGGAAGTCACGGATTTGACTGCCATTCCAGTGCACTTTCCCGGGTTTAAGGTTGGAAAAACATGGGTTACGGGTTGCCTGGAACGCAACAAATCATAGCGAGCAAGCACTTTCTTACCGCTGCCGGCATACAGAAGCTTCCTCGAACAAATAATGCAGAAACAAGCCCAGGGCTCTCTGTTTCTTGCACCAACTGCCAAAAAGCGCCATTTATTTTTGAGTCCTTTATCTATTGCTAGAAGTCTAGGACAGCATCCCCAGGCTTCATAAACTTGCGCTCCATTTTTTTTTCTCCGACAACGCTAATGTGATATTGACGTATGGGCGTTGGATTTTTTTTTTGCAAGTTGATTGTGTGCGGGATTTTCTCGTTTTCTCTTTAATTAAAAGTTACAAATTTCCAAAACTTTTTTTAAATTAGTCTTATGTTATATTAATTATTATAAATCATGTTTAGTGATGTTTTTACCAGGGAGTGGACTTTTAACACCCCAGACTATTTATGATAGTTACTATTTTTCCGTGTGATTTTTGGTGAATTGTATTAAAAATAAAAACTAGGGTAAGTGTGATCCTCAAACACAATTATGATATTCATGTATGGAACTCACAACAATTAAATAAAAATAATAAACACAAAAACACTGTTCCTGTTTATAAATTTGTAGATAATGTCAAGTGAGATTTCATATTTTGAAATCTGGTCACCTTATTGTACAGTGTATCTCTTAATAAAGATCATACAGAGAGACCACAGCCACAAAACTGCTGTGAGAGACAGACAGTGCGTTGTATTGATGGGAAGGCCAGTTCTCCTGCCTGAACCGGTTCTTTTGAACAGTTAGTTTCAATTAACCAGTTAAAAAACCGGTTCATCGGTTCTTTTGTGCCCATGACGTCATTCGCGGTGACGTAATGATATCAAGATCATCCCGGGAAATCAGTAATCATGACTTCAGTTAAAACATCAAAGTTTACAATTAAGCTTTGCAACTAAGAACCTAAATACAGTAACAGGCAGTGTTGTGCATACGAGGATTTTTATCATATAAAGTAAATAAATCTGCGCAGAACCCTTATGAAAAATTAACCATGGTTTTACAAATAAAACCAAAAAAACATGGTTAATATTGTTAAACCATGGTAACCACAAATTAACCATGGTATTTGTAGTAAATCTGTGGTTATACAAATGGTAGTTGACATGCCAAAAAACCATGGTTAGTTTACTATAATTAAGACATGGTAAATTTTCATAAGGGAAACCATAATCAACTTACTATTCATAATCCTCGTGTTTATGTTCCATTTAGTACAAACTCAGTTTGTGAATGTGTCATCGTTAACTATAAAGTACATATACTTAATAAATTATCTCTTATTAAACAGAGTTTTAATTATGGTCCAACATTCATGACAAATCCCTTTGCCCTTTAACCGAATCTTCAACTGAACAAAGTGCACAGATTTATCTTTTTAAAAAATGAACTAAATAAAATATAATATATTTATATAATCAACATTTTTGATGTTTAATAAAATACTTGGATAATGCTTTTCGTCCTCTTGAAACGGTTTTCGGTTGAGAGTAACTGAGATCCGAAAACCGAATCAACCGGTTCAAGCAGTTCACTCAGCTTACCGTTTGAGTTAATCAATTACTCCGGGATATTGGTTTCAACCAGAGGGCGTGTCGGCCACGTTAAAATTTGAATAATTGAAGTAATTTGTGGATTAGAGTTTACTGGAGACTCGAACGGTTTCAAACGTTTCAGTCCGAATTGGTGAACTGGTTCTTCCGGTTCGCTAAAAAGAACCGCTTAAATAGAAAGATTCGTTCGTGTTCGGGACATCATCACAACTAGTCTGTTGTACTTGTGTTCACATATGAGCAGGATGTTCACGTACACGGTGTCTGTCACTACTGGCAATCAGGAGTTTGCTGGAACGAATGATTACATTTACCTGACGCTGGTGGGCTTGGAGAGATGCAGTGACCAGACTCTCCTGGACAAATCCTTCTTTGACAGCTTTGCAAGAGGATCGGTAAGAATAGTTTTCCCCTTAAAAATTCAGTGGAAACAGCTTTGTTATGTATTGAACAGTAGCCTACAGGTTGTTCAGTGTTTAAACTTGAAGTTATTCCATTTATTTATTGATGTCTAATCCTTGTCAGATATGTTTTATCACTCTCATTTAATTATGGCTGTCATTTAAGACTTTTTTAAAAAAAGTGATTAGTCTCAGTCAGCAAATCATGAAATTTTATATAACACATTACTTTTTTAATGTACAAGATAATTTCTTTTCAAATAAGTAATGTCAGTCACTTTGTTTTGCATGTATTGATTGACAGCTCTCCTGTCCTCATGTTGAGAGGAATCAGGAATGAGTTCAGATGTGTTGTGAGCGCTGTGTGAACAGGATGATACTCTAGTTTGAGAGGAATCAGGAGTGAGTTCAGATGCGTTGTGTGTGCTGGGTGAACAGGATGATACAGTAGTTTGAGAGGAATCAGGAGTGAGTTCAGATGCGTTGTGTGTGCTGGGTGAACAGGATGATACAGTAGTTTGAGAGGAATCAGGAGTGAGTTCAGATGCGTTGTGTGTGCTGGGTGAACAGGATGATACAGTAGTTTGAGAGGAATCAGGAATGAGTTCAGATGTGTTGTGAGCGCTGTGTGAACAGGATGATACTGTAGTTTGTGAGGAATTGGGAGTGAGTTCAGATGCGCTGTGAGCACTGTGTGAAAAGGGTGATACTGTAGTTCGAGAGGAATCAGGAGTGAGTTCAGATACGTTGTGTGCGCTGGGTGAACAGGATGATACTGTAGTTTGAGAGGAATCAGGAATGAGTTCAGATGTGTTGTGAGCGCTGTGTGAACAGGATGATACTGTAGTTTGTGAGGAATCAGGAGTGAGTTCAGATGCGTTGTGAGCGCTGCGTGAACAGGATGATACTGTAGTTTGAGAGGAATCAGGAGTGAGTTCAGATGCGTTGTGTGCGCTGTGTGAACAGGATGATACCGTGGTTAAAGAGGAATCAGGAGTGAGCTCAGATGTGTTGTGAGCGCTGCGTGAACCGGATGATACTGTAGTTTGAGAGGAATCAGGAGTGAGTTCAGATACGTTGTGAGCGCTGTGTGAACAGGATGATACTGTAGTTTGAGAGGAATCAGGAGTGAGTTCAGATGCGTTGTGTGCGCTGCGTGAACCGGATGATACTGTAGTTTGAGAGGAATCAGGAGTGAGTTCAGATGTGTTGTGTGCGCTGCGTGAACCGGATGATACTGTAGTTTAAGAGGAATCAGGAGTGAGTTCAGATGCGTTGTGTGCGCTGCGTGAACAGGATGATACTGTAGTTCGAGAGGAATCAGGAGTGAGTTCAGATGCGTTGTGTGAACAGGATGGTACTGTAGTTCGAGAGGAATCAGGAGTGAGTTCAGATGTGTTGTGTGCGCTGCGTGAACCGGATGATACTGTAGTTTAAGAGGAATCAGGAATGTGTTCAGATGCGTTGTGTGCGCTGTGTGAACAGGATGATACCGTGGTTAAAGAGGAATTAGGAGTGAGCTCAGATGTGTTGTGAGCGCTGCGTGAACCGGATGATACTGTGGTTAAAGAGGAATCAGGAGTGAGTTCAGATGCGTTGTGAGCGCTGCATGAACAGGGTGATACTGTAGTTTGAGAGGAATCAGGAATGTGTTCAGATGCGTTGTGTGCGCTGCATGAACAGGATGATACTGTAGTTCGAGAGGAATCAGGAGTGAGTTCAGATGCGTTGTGTGCACTGTGTGAACAGGGTGATACTGTAGTTCTAGACTAATGTCAGCATGTATTTCCTCATCTCATTCACACAAAAACAGATTCAGTATTCCTCAAAATGAAGGACATCATGCATCAGGATGCAAACATGTTAAATAACACTCTTGTATTTAAATCTATTTTATTAACCGGTATATTTGCTGCTGTCTTTCGATGATCAATCCTTCTAATAAACAAAAATGACTAGATAAACATAACATTTCTGTTTATTTTCCTCATTCCTAACAATGCCCCTTAGCTACATAGTTGTTATACAGAATAGAAGAATACAGTTTTTGTTAATAACATAAAATTTTATTTGCTTTGTTTTATTTTGTGAAACCCTGCTATATATATGGAATAACTAACAGCGCCCCTTAGCTGTTATAAATTCACTGTAAACCATGGCTTATTGCTTTATTCCTCAACACTGCCCATTTTTCCCAATCAATGCTTCCACAAACTTCCTCACTCGTCCACTTACTCACAGTAATTTAAATCCCTCTGTCAGATGATCAAGTTTAAATACATGTTTATATCACCAATCCAGTGATAATTAGGGTGGTACTTTTGGAATCATTGGACATGATTCTTCAGTTAATGTTTGCACACAAGCCGTGTGATTCAGTTGTGGCTAACAGAAGCTGTTGTTAAAGGTGGCATCTGTCGACGTCAGCGTGAAGGAGATCCTTGGAGACATAGTGCTGGTGAAACTTCAGAAGGGGAAATTCTTGTTCAATGATCAGTGGTACTGCAGATGCATCAATGTGACGACTCCGTCTGGGGAACACTTCGAGTTCCCCTGCTATCGCTGGATAGCAAATGAACAGGAAGTGGTTCTTCGAGATGCCAAGGGTGAGTCCCATCTCGACCGAATGAAGCCTGTCTCAACTACTGTTGTTTGTGTATAATTATGTATGTATTTGTGCATGTACATTTAGGTCGATTACCTCAGGATGATAATATGAAAGCGATCAGGCGCATGGAGCTGGAATCCAGACAACGAATGTTCAGGTTTGATGCCACAGTTACTATTCGGTGTAAACATTCAACAGATATTTAATCATTTGTTAATTTGTTACACCTTCATGCCATCCTGCCTCTATGTGCACAGCCAAAAGACTGTTTGGTCTCGCACCAGCGCCACCCTGCTGAAAAAAACGGCATATGCTGTTTAAATATGTTTTGATGCTGGGATGCTGGTTTATTCTGGTCCTTTGCTGGTTTATGCTGGTCCTTTCGCTGTTTTATGCTGGTCCTTTGCTGGTTCATACTGGTCCTTTTGCTGGTTTATGCTGGTCCTTTGCTGGTCATGTGCTGGTTCTTTTGCTGGTTTATTCTGGTCCTTTGGTGGTTTATGCTGGTCCTTTGCTGGTTTGTGCTGGTTCTTTTGCTGGTTTTTTGCTGGTCCTCAAACCAGCAAAGGATCAGGATAAAAGAGCAAAAGGACCAGCATAAACCAGCAAAAGGACCAGCTAAACCAGCAAAAGGACGAGCATAAACCAGCAAAAGGACGAGCATAAACCAGCAAAAGGACCAGCATAAACTGGCATTCCAGCATAAAAACATACCTGATCAGCATATGCTGTTTTTTTCAGCAGGGCTGTCAGAGGTGGTATATCATTTTTAACCATTTCCCCTCTCACCTTTGGCGGGTGACAACTTACAACATTAACACTATACCAAGCCTTGTGTTGTGGGTGAATAAAAACTTTTCATATCACCTAAAATAATTCACCAAACAACTGAGAGATTAATTTAGCTGTTTCTTGAAGGTGGAAGGAGTGGCGCACTGGTTTCCCCCTGAGCATCGATGCCAACACAAGCAGTGAACTTCCTTTGGACATTCAGTTTGAAACGGCAAAATCTGTGGACTTCTCTTTGAATTTCATTGAAGCGTAGGTTACACCATTTGTGTTCATCTCTTTGCACGTATCACAAGCAGATATGCATGCTATTGATTTCCTGTGACTATTGCTAGGAAATATCTTCAAATAAATGGAGAATCAAGTGTAGCTGAACCAGACATTATGAGCATTGATTTGTTCTTGTTACAATCTTCTCTTTCAGGATTGCCAATCTTGGTCTTAATGAATTTATGAAATTGTTCCAGTCCTCTTGGACCTATATTGAAGATTTCAGAAAAATATTTGTGAAAATCAAGAACACGGTGTCAGGTTTGAATGGTTTCTTCTTTAGTTCTTTATTTTTATTCACTTTTCTCTAATACTAAAACAAGCCATCTATTGAGTGAGTGTAAATGTAAACAGACTGAGACACACATACTCTTAAACTCACTGGCAGCTGACTTTATTATTCCCTTTGACAGAACATGTGATGCAGAACTGGAATGAGGACTTAATGTTTGGCTATCAGTTCTTGAACGGCTGCAATCCTGTGATGATCAGTAAGTGCATGAATCTTCCAGACAACTTTGCAGTCACACAGGAGATGGTGGAAAGATCCCTGGATAGAGGTCTCACACTACATGAGGAATTGAAGGTCAGAAGAAAAACAAAACATTTATAAAAAAAATACAAATGTGGCTTTTTTTGAGGACAAGCAGTGAGTGAGCAGGTGTGCAGCAGAGTTCAGGATGTTGTCTGGATGGAGTTTGGATGATGTGCCACAAAGAAACCTGTAGCAGTGTTCAATTCTGGATGTGAATAGATTACAATTTCTCCAGTGTCCAACACTAAACATCTCTCTGCTACAGGAAGGAAACCTCTACATAGCAGACTATGCAATACTGGAGGGAGTGCAACCCAACGCCACAGACCCAGATACCCAGCAGTATTTGGCTGCTCCCTTCTGTCTGCTGTACAAGAACAGACAGAATGAAATTCTACCGATTGCTATTCAGGTGCCTGCAGAAATACTCTAGTAAAAAAATTGGTGCTTGAACTAAGTGTTGGAGTTTTTACCAAATACACCTTTTCTCTCTGAAACAGCTCAGACGTCAGACCACCGCAGAGGTCTTTCTCCCAAGCGATGATCAGTACGACTGGATGCTGGCCAAGATGTGGGTGAAATGCTCCGACTTCAATGTACACCAGCTGGTCACACACCTTCTGAGGACACATCTGACCTCTGAGGTTTTTACCATCGCCATGTACAGACAGCTCTCTGCAGTCCATCCCATATACAAGGTAGCATCCTTCAACGCTTTCATTGATATGAGATTTATAGGAAGATTTATTAACACTCTTTTGGCTTTATGGCTAATGACATGCAGTGAAACATTAGTGATAAAAAGGCATAGATACAGTTACTTTTTTAGGAGTTTCCCATTTATTTATGGAGGAGTTTATTAAATTGAGTCACACAACAAGATTTTGTGGTACTCCCTTTACTGGTATATGCCATTATTTAATGTCCAGACAAAGCATGTGTTTACCCATTTAATGTGTTTACAGTACTAGATTACACACAGGTTCTTGTTTTTCCAGGATCTAATCATGGTTTTTGTGTCCTTCATTAATAAAATTGACTAAGTATCTCAAGGGTATAACATGCAACATACATTTTCCTGTTTCTGAATTACTTCTGAATTCTATTTGGATGAAGTGTGTTCAAATCATTGTAAAATACAATGGTGTCCTTTATTATATTGCTCTTGCTATAAAAGCAACTAGGCACTCTAGGCAGGTGTTACAATGATTTTGGTATGAAGCCAAACACTGAAGGCAATAAAGCACTCCAGGGGCCGGTTTCACAAAGCTATTCAGACCGGTCTATAGTGTTAGACAAGTCTAAAATTTACTCATAGACTAGTCTAATGCAAGTTAGACTGTTTCACAAAGATAAAGACTGACTTAATTTAGACCAAAAAAATTAGACACCTTACCCCCAGGCTAACTTAGGTCTAAGACTCTGTTACCTTGGCAACCAGCAGAAACAAACAGCCAAGAGAAAAGGGGAAAATGGCTCATAATTTGTGGTTTGGTGACAACGTTATGGAGAGAGCTATGAGAAGGGAAAGTGTTTTTAGGGACCGCAGTAACCTACTGGAAATGTATAATAATGAGGACTTCATCAGTCGGTTTCGTTTGCCCAAAGAAGTTATACTGAGTCTGACAGATGAATTAGCTGAAGTACTGGCTGAGCTGAACAAACTCAAAAGAGGGTTCTTCAGCATAGCAAGATTTCCCAATGTTGTTGGAGCAATTGATGGGACACATGTCAGAATCCAGGCTCCACCTGCTCATGAACATTTGTTTGTCAATAGAAAAGGATATCACAGCCTAAACATTCAGGCTGTTTGTGATTCTGATCTCCGGTTCCTCCACTGTGTGGCCCGCTGGCCTGGATCCCTTCATGACTCTCGAATTCTGCAAAATTCTCAACTCTGTCTAGCATTTGAGCAAGGCATTATCGATGGGGTCCTGTTGGGGGACTCGGGCTACCCTCTAAAACCTTGGCTCCTTACTCCCTTCCTGAATCCTACTACACTTGCACAGAGAAACTACAACACAGCACACTGTTCAACTCGTAACACTGTAGAGCGGGCATTTGGTGTACTGAAGAGGCGTTTTCATTGCCTACATGGGGAATTGCGAATGGCACCTGACAGAGTGTGTAACATCATCTGTGCAACTGTAGTGCTGCATAACATAGCGAGGTAGGCCTACCTGAAAACAAAATCCACATTGCCATCCATTTTCAATAGGCCTAATTGAATTACTATTTACCAACATGCTTCTAAACTATAATCAAAATTATTTATTTAATTAATCATTAGGGATCTCCGGCTTCCTGAGCCTGAAGGTGAGGATATCAGAGATGACAATCTCAATGAACTGGAGGATAGAGAAGATTTAGAGGAGCAGAATGGAACTGGTCGATATGTGCGTCAGATGTACGTTGACAGGATTTTCAATGTCTGAAACATTGAAAAAATCATGTTGCCTGTCTTTACCTATTAGGCTTAAATGAGTAGCAAACAACTTAATAAATATAAAAATTTATTTTTTAAGGTTTCTCAAGTGACATACTGTTCATTCAATAAATTATTCTATAAATTACATTCAAGTCTCATTTCATTCATATCAAAATCTTCAAGGTTATTAAAAGTACAACTTACTATATAAACTGAAAAACTATTAACTCACAAAACAAGTGATATACTGTTCGTTCAATAAATTATTAAATAAATTAGTAGACTACTCAAAGATTCAGGACTCCAGCGACTGTTTGTGAAGCTCTAATTTTAATTGATCTCTCTGAAGCTGTAAAACTTCAATCTCTAGCAGCAATTTCCTCTCTTCCAGTTGAAGATTCCTGTATTGTTTGTCTAGCACCATTGACATGGTGGTTCCTCTGAACACCGTTGTGCAACCCATGGGACCAGGAGCTGTAGCTGTAGCTGACGCTGACTCAGACTCTTCATCTCCTGTCCCCTCACGTCTCTCAGCCGGCTCCTCCACCACTGCCTCGCAGAACATCGGCGACTGTCCACCATATATATTCATCACCATTTCAGTGGTGTCTTTAAGTTTCTCTTGGGGTCCTCCTCCCGTTTTTGGGTATTTCCTCTTAAATATTTCCTTTTTGGCATCTTGCACCATGTTTTTATATCTTTTCTGTACGTCTTTAACGCTGCGCTCAACGGTCGGATTAATGCTGTTTACTGTCGCGGAAATCTTTTTCCAAATTAAACATTTCTTCTTGTTACTACATTCTCCTCCGCTAAATTTCCCTAGTAAAATGTCCTTGTAACTATTATACTCCTCCAACAAACGCATATTTTCTGCTGGGGTAAACTGAACTGACCGGTTAAATGCGCTTACTCGATCCGCCATGCTTCTTTGTTTTGAAAAGTGTCTTATTTTACCCAGAATGCACTGCAGTGTAGTCCTACTTGAGATAGTCAGAGTCTTAAGTGCTTTGTGCAATGGTCTGAATTAGATGTCTATCTGAAGTCTGACTATCAACTATATCTAAGTCATAGTCAAAGTCTATCTTTGTGAAACCGGCCCCAGGCCACTCATTTCAGTGTCTTACTTCCGGACTTATTTTTTAAATGCTTCATTTTCTCCTCACAGTTGCTGATCCCTCATGTACGTTACACCGTTGCCATCAACACTGCAGCTCGTGAAAAACTAATCAGTGAATCTGGAGTCTTTGAGAAGGTATCTTTTAATTTTAATTTAATATTCCTATATTCCTATATTTCCTACCTCCTTGTGCATCAAATGCACTGACCAGACATGAAGAGAACAGGAAATAATGAACGAGTCCAGCACAGCATTCTGGGAGATGGAGTTAACATAAGTTTTAAGAGATAAAAATTTGAAATGCTTACTAATTACTTTCACTTTTTACATGGTACTGACATAAATTAAATATTAATATGTAGAGGTGCTACAATAGGCCAAAATCAAAACCCCATTAGACTTGAATATTATGATATGCTGCATTGATTTTATTCTCACCACCGATTCTAGCTGTAGGCTGTGGCTTTAAATTGACTGCACTTCTTTAAACAAGCATTTACAAAATGTAATCTGAGACAGAAAAATAATCACTAGTGTTCTTCCTCGAAGGCTAACGGCACCGGTGGGATTGCAGTTGTTGAAGTGATTAATAAGGCCATGAAGACTTTAACCTACAAGTCCATGTGCTTTCCTGAGTCTGTGAAAGCTCGAGGAGTGGACAACAAGGACGAGCTGCCCAACTACTACTATAGAGATGATGGTATGATGGTCTGGGAGGCAGTGAGAAGGTAACTGATAAAATACACAAAAATGTTGTAAAAAAAAAAAAAAATACACAAAAGATGTTCAAATGCTAATGGTGATATTTAATGACAATGAATTAACAAGTAAACCATTTGATGCCAGGATTTATTTTTGAATCTGCTGATTCATCGTTGCTCTTGATCTTCCTCCAGTTTCGTTTCTGATGTGGTCAGGATCTACTACAGCAGTGATGAGTCTGTTCAGGAGGACGAGGAAATCCAGGCATTTGTTCAAGATGTTTGTTTCTCTGGTATGAAGAACTGTCCCCAGAATGGTGGTGAGTTCAGGATTGATTTAACACAAGTTTGCATGTTCTTGTGATGGCATATGTATTGTGTTTGCATGGCGTACAAAATGTAAAATTTCATTGCATATAAGTCAAACTGTTACCAATATTCACAGAATTCCCAGAGTTCCTGAAAACTCGAGAGCAGTTGGTCGAGTACATGACTGTTGTGATTTTCACAGCTTCAGCACAACATGCTGCTGTTAACTTCGGACAGGTGGGATGATGCACTCTTTTCTGGATCAATCTGAACTCTGCCTGGGTTAGTATCTGTTGACTGATCTCTGTGTGTCTTTCCCGTGTTCCAGTTTGACTGGTTTGCCTGGGTCCCCAACAGTCCTTCCACCATGAGGAAGCCTCCTCCCACACAGAAGGGCCAGGTGGATATGAAGTACATCATGGAGAGTCTGCCGGACCGTGGACGTGCCAGTTGGCATCTAGGAGCGGTCTGGGCCCTCAGTCAGTTCCAGGACGGAGAGGTTTGATGACTGATTATTCAGAACTAGTTTTAATATACTTGCAACACAAAACAAAGAAAACATTTTCCAGCAAACTCCTTATTTTGTCCAAATCTTCCCCCAGCTGTTTTTAGGTGTGTATCCAGACAACTACTTCACTGAGCAACCAGTCATTGAAGCCACTACGACTTTCCGCAAGAAATTAATTGAAGTAACCAACATCATCAAGAACCGAAATGAAAAACTGAAATTGCCTTATTGGTATCTGTCTCCAGACAGAATCCCCAACAGCGTCGCCATCTGAGAGAACAACTCTGGGAAATGTGTGTTTAAGGATTTTAGTGAAAATAGTAATCTGGATGAAAATAATACATCACACACACTCACATCAAAAACACAAGTGAATACACAAAGAATTGAATGTCTATACAAAATAAAACCAAAGAAATAAGCAATCAACATTCACAGTAATTGAAATGTGATGCATTTAGGGATTCTCATCAGCACCCTGTGGGAAAGTGTTACTTCAGGAGAGCAACCATCTGAAAACATACAAACAAATGTAGTTTTTATAATCATTATTCATTCATGTAGTTGTCATTTGATTTAGAATTTAATCGTGTTACATTTATGACTTTTCATCATTTATCCATAATTTTGTTATTCTTAAATTGTCTTAAATTTTATGTTTTTATATATTTTATATTACTTACTTATTATTTACTTTCTATCTTATGATTGTTGGGTTTTCGTAACAAAATAACACTTGTTGGATTTGTACTGTACTGGTAAGTCTAAATTAAACCAATTCTGCTCATTTTTACCATCACTTTGTCTCCTGCTTTCTGCTCGTCAAATTTGCTTTGGTTACCAGACAAGACTTGCTGTTGACAGGTATTACTGGTTGGCAAAATGGAGATTTGCTGGTAGGATTCGGCATCTGAGAGGTTGGATATCTTCCATACAAATCTAACTGTAACACAAATAAGACATTTTGGCATTAAGATACAAATAATAACAATACTTGTGTCTGAAGTACATGTCTAAACACACCAATATGATCATATGGATTTCTTGAAATAGCGGAGTCCATACATAGATTCAGAAATGCGCGTCGAAAGTAGGGGTGGGTGGTTTGATGGTAGATATCATTACCATGGTATAATGTGTCTATTGTTATAGGTTCTGCTACATGTATTTTGTGGTATGGAAATATATCTAAGTTATATACACCCAAGAGTAATCAAGAAACATGCATGATTAAGAAAATAAAGAGTTGGACGTGATGACCCAGACAAACCATAAATTTGATTGAGATTTAATGTTAAAGGTTTGATGTATGTTGAAGCAACATTGACATTTTCATTAAAGTCAGAAGCCAAAATGGGTTTTATTCTCTCAAAAATGTTCTCTTTAGTTACAAACTGCAGTTAATTGGTAAATGTTTTTGGCTGTTCGGGAGCTAGCTTTGCATACAGTGACTTCAATCAATAAAGTGTATGGTCAGATTTACTTAGGGCTCTATTGTTCGACTGTACCACAAGTTACACTTGTGATACCTCCTTGTGCCTTGCATTTGTTGCACAGCTCTGGGAAGTACGTGGTTTTATAACATAATGCTTGTGGAGTGACTGGAACAAGTTTGTAAAACCCAAGTTGGTAACAGTGTTACTTGGTACCATGTCTTTCGCTAGGTGAAATGTTATTGCAAAATATTATTCTTTCTGCCATTTGGAAACCTTCTTTTATGGTGTAACACTGGTAAACGCATCCAATATAGTTTTTCAGTTTGGACAACAGCTGCACGCCACTCCCAACAAAGTACCTGTTTTTGGTCAACATCATACTTTATGTAGCTAAAATATTTCCGAATGGGGGAAGAAGGGAAGTTAAGTGGTGCCTGAGGCAAAAGAAGGGAGGGGGACAAGGTCAGGAACGAGTTCAGCTTCCTGACAGCCTGGTGGATGAAGCTGTCCTTCAGTCTGCTGGTCCTGGCCTGGATACTCCACAGTCTCCTCCCTGATGGCAGCAGACTGAAGCTGTGTGACAGGTGTGTGGGATCACCTGTGATGCAGAGGGGGGGGGGGGCTCTGGCTCTTCTCAGTTTGTGGAGGAAGTAAGAGACGGTGTTGTGATTTCTTGGCCAGTGCTGCTGTTTTCAGTCCAGAAGAAGTCCTCTGTGATGTGCACACCCAAGAACTTGGTTGGTGCTGCTCACTCTCGCCACAGTTGCACCGTTGATGGTCAGAGGAACGTGCTGAGTTTGTGCTCTCCTGATGTCAACAACAATCTCCTTCGTCTTCTCCAAGTTCAGACAAAGTTCACAAGCTAGGATCACGCCACAAACAAACTAAGAAGCTGGGGAAGAGTAGAAAGGATGAAGGGGTCGAGGGAATGGGATGGAGGTCAGGTTGATCAGGGCATTTTGAATTGAGGGCTCAGAGAGACTCAGGGTGGGGGTACTGTCTCTAGAATATATTTAGGCCAGACAATGAGGACCCCCAAATTTGGGAAGAGCTGACTCAAGTGTGCGCTCGGAATGCCCGATCATACAGAGAGGATGCAGAGGCTGATTAGTTCAGGCGTTAAATGGTTAATGCAGGTTCTTGTTTTCGTAAGCCTTTAGAAGTATGAATGTGTGAGGATGAGAGAAGCTGGGCAATCGCAGCCAGTGGTTATTCAAAGGAATAGATGATCCCTCAAATAGGTTTAAATGCATGTGGGGATCTGAAGAAGGAATGACTGTATGATATTAAGTTGTAGATGGACGGTGGGTCGGTTGATGGGAACGGAAGCATTGAGACAATTCCAGGCAGAGTGGTATCCTGGAGATCATGCTTGGATTAAGGCAATTAATAATGGCTTCTTGGAAAGCCTATTTGGTTTTTGGTCTGTGGTATGACCGGCGAGAGACGCATTTATTCCGGAGCCTAGTCTAACTTCTGAAATGGGAAACGAGATGAAGAGCCGGTTTACGAGATTAAGGAGTCATGGTATAAGAGTTGCTTGGAGGAGGAATTGTTGTTGAGTAGATTAAGTGGCCTATGCATGAATTGCATAACTGCCAAACATAATCATCCCTTGTTTATGGTTTCAATTTCTACTGCATCGTCTGAGTGGATGAGCAGATTCGGACTATTCAAACCCCCAAGGATGGCTGTTATGACTATGGGATATGTTTCATAATGCTGTGGAGACTGCTCTTGACTGTGGATTGTAGGAACTGAATTCTGGAGGCTGTTCAGAATCAACCCAGCAGCCACCATGTTAATTGCCGAAGTCTATTGAGGGTGTTGCATCCATATACAGTTAGATGCAGCCAGATGAGAGATGTAGATTAGTGTGGATATCCTCATTATGGAGGTGCAGATGAAGGTGCGACTATCTGAAGTCTTCGAGGAGGTGAAGAACGTAAGCAGACTGTGGTTGCTAATAAGAATCCTTTGTAGCTTCGGGAAAGAGGCCAACATCCTAGGGCTGCTTCTGCAAACAATTGAGGATCACAATGAATTAACAGCACCATCCCAGAAGCCTCACCGGATTCATGATGGATAGGCAAGACTTGGCATTTAGTGGTATCAGCTTTGGTCGGCCAGCTCCGTGGCTTACCAAGTGAATGAGTATTCTGTGGTTGTGGTATGGTTAATGGTTGGAATGAGAGTGACATTGAAAGAGGATAAGTTGATTTAATACAGTCTCTTCTGCTAGTGACCTGGCGACCATGTCAGGTTCTTGATAGGCGTGCGGAGGTGCTTTGCAAGTCAGTCTGCTGGTGTTGTAGGGTTACAAGAGCAGGAGTTTCTCGTGTGGCTCCGTCACGGTATGTGCAGGTGTGAATGCGCCTGTAGACGAGAGGCAGCCTTGACAGTGGCTGAAGTAAGGGTGGAAGAAAAGATGATGGGATGAAAGGATGTCTTTGAGTGGGGGGGGGGGGTTGAGGATGAGAGGATATAGGAGGATGGAGGAGGTAGGGGAAGGTAGGGAGAGAGGAAGGATGGAAGAAGGGATGTTGGGATGAGAGGATATAGGAGGGGGGAGGAGGTAAGGAAGGTAGGGAGAGAGGAAGGGTGGAAGAAGGTATGTTGAGATGAGAGGATATAGGAGGGGGTAGGAGGTAGGGAAGGTAGGGAGAGAGGAAGGGTGGAAGAAGGGATGTTGTGATGAGAGGATATGGGGGGGGGCAGGGAAGGTAGGGAGAGAGGAAGGGTGGAAGAAGGGATGTTGGGATGAAAGGATGTTTGTGAGTGGGGTGTGTTGCAAGATGCAGGGAGAGAACGGAAAGAGGTTTGGAAATAGAATTGAAGGTTGAAGAAGACCGGCTGGTCTGTGTGAGTAAGAACTATAGAACATGCAATTCTCAATAGGTCACTTAATCGCAGAAAGCCCCACCTTTTGAATGAAAGAGCCGGACAGTAAGTCGTGTCACTGCAGCTGCCGTTAGAAGCTCGTCCACTTGAGGTGCTGCTGTGGTGGTGCTGTTGTTAGCTGCGGGATGTCCGCCTGAGGTGCCACCATGGTGGTGTGGTTGGCCGGCTCTTCCACTGAGGCGCTGCCTTGGTTGTGCGGTTGTTAACTGTATGACCGTTCGCCTGAGGCTCTGCTGTGTTGGTGCTGCTGTAGCTGAATGATCATTGCACCGGAGGCGCTGCTGGCAGCGCTGTTGTAGCTGTATTATCGTTTAGCCTGAGGCGCTGGTGGCGGTGCTGTTGTAGCTGAATGATCGTACCACTGAATGAGGTACCGCCGTGGTGGTGGTGGTGATAGCTGCAGATTTAATAATGCTATTTGAGCAGAAGTAACAACATTATGACACGGTGGATGTCAGATTTGTCAGAGATAATTAGAAACACAGGTCCATATTCCTGTAAACAGCTGAAGTTAGGGTGGAAAAAAGGATGTTCGGATGAAAGGATGTTTGTGAGTGGGGTGTGTTGCAAGATGCAGTGAGAGAGGGAGGTTGGGAGGTAGAGAATGAAAAGAAGATTTAAATAGAATTGGAGGTTGAAGGGAGACCGGATGGTCTGCACGAGCGAAGACTAAAGAATACAGAAGACGTGTCCCTCCTTTAGTTTTGGGTGGCGTGAGGGACGGTGAATGGGCATCTGGAATTAAGAAGTAGCTGTAGAGAATTATTAGAAAACATGGAGCCGTATTGCTGATTGTTTTCTATTTACTTATAAAGCCATACCAGCATATGAGGCTATATGTCATGGCAAAAGTCAGTTAATACATAAAATCAATCCGTGCACAAGTCTTTAATACATACGAGTCAAGGGGGATAATCTTCCAATGTTCAATTTGACCAGCCTGCGTGTCTTTGGGCTGTGAGCCGTATTGCTGTAATCACCTGAAAAGAAGGGTATAGGAATGGATGTTGGGATGAAAGAATGTTTGTGAGTGGAGTTTCATGAACGAACTGTGAGCAGAGAGAAGAGAGATCAGGTTGAATGAGTGCAGGTGGAATTACATCTTGCCTGCCACTAGGGGGCACTGTGGTTTGATGCTGTGGAGGAGAATTCCTGTGACGTTACGTGTGATGGAGAGTGGAATTGCCGGAAGTGCTGAGGGCTCAAAGTTTGTCATGACAGAAGTTTTATTGAAACTAAATACAGATGAAATAACTGTTTGTTATCTGCACCTTTTAATTGGATACCTTGGGTTTAGGCAACCCACGGTTCAGTCGTCCTGGGCTCTGGATTCTAGA
Source organism: Carassius auratus (assembly GCF_003368295.1). Classification (NCBI taxonomy): domain Eukaryota; kingdom Metazoa; phylum Chordata; class Actinopteri; order Cypriniformes; family Cyprinidae; genus Carassius; species Carassius auratus. Next base: position 21,505,593 of record NC_039271.1, on the reverse strand, counting down.
AGACGTGCAATGAGAGCGCTGAGGAAGCGTGAGAGAGCGGCCGCGAAAGCAGCAAGAATTCAGTTTCTGCGTCCACCACGCAAGTGATGATGGCAAACTCGGCCCGCAGATCTCACTGAAGGAGAGCAAGGAGGCCGGGAACGGCTCGGAATCCGCCTGAGATGAGCCTGTGAGTGGGCGCTCGTGGCCCAGAATGTGCACAATCGAACGCGACCGCTCTGAAAGAGACTGTGATCAGAATGATGAGAGGTGATCGTCAGGTGTTGTCAGTGACATTGAATCAAACAGCGCGCCATTCAGACCAGGCAAGTACACCTGTCCTTCGAGAGAACGAGACTAGCAGTGCGGTGTGGCGTGGCCCGGTATATATATGGAGGTTCTTAGAAGTTAGGTGATTGTTTGGGCATGCCCCTGCCCCGAACTTTAGTTAATACCAATTAACTCCATATTGTTGTCACTGCACCATCCGGCCAGGCAGCTCACCTCACTCCTGTAGTTTGTCTCATCTTTTTTGCTAATGAGACCCACCACAGTTGTGTCATCTGCAAACTTAATGAAGAGGTTCGAGTTGGGTGACAGTGTGCAGTCATGGGTCAGCAGAGTGAAGAGGAGGGGGCTCAGCACATATCCTTTGGGGGGGCCCAGTGTTCAGTTTGATGGTGCTGGATGTGTTGCTGCCGACCCCTACTGCCTGAGGTCTACCAGTCAGAAAGTCCAACAGTGATACGTCCCTCCACTACCTGTGGTGGCTTTGTTTCCTCTATTAATGTTTGGCTGCTTTGCAGTATGTTTTCATGTGTTATTGTGTGCAGGTGTTAAAATCGGAGGCACTCCATGGAGAGAAGTAGACTTGAGTTTTGGCATCCATGCTTGTTGTTGATCTTCCTGCATTAGTTTTTGTCCCATTGTAGATAATCTTCCTCTTATTTATTATCTGTTTTGTTTGTAATTTATTCCTTGATTAATAAATCCCCTAGATAAACGAGTCCAACTGACTTTGCGGTCATCTTATGTTGTGACAAGTGTGCCTGATCATAACATTTGGGGGCTCGTCCATTTTGAATCTGGTAGGAAGTCATATTTTTGTGAGCGACTTGTTGGTAAGAACCATCATTTTTGTGGTAGACTGTGCAATCGGTCTGCTACGTCCTCACGAGTTTAACGTTTAATGTACTCCGGGTAGGGGATCCACTGAAGACTAGTGAGGCTAAGTTAGGTTTTCTTTGGGATAGGTAAGTAGGGGTTGGGGTGTAGTAGTGAATCTCCCAGTCTTCTGGTACTCACTTATTTTGTCTGTCGTTATAGTGATTTAATAGTGCGCTGCATGAAGTAGTATTTAAGCAGTTGGAGGATGAGTTAAACTTGTTAGTTTGAGTGATTTCGGGGGTTTTAGCCCATTCATGAGTCTAACTTTTTCCTCAACTTGTCAGTATTATGGTGTGGTTGTGGTTGTGCATTTTTAGAAAGTGGCATCAACTTTAAATTGGCCGAAAGAAGTATGAACTTTGTTAATTCAGTTAGTTTTAACTGGTAGGGCAGAAGAAGTGTATTGTTCACTTTCACTTGAGCAAAGTAAAGATGTGGTTAAGGCTGCTATTCTTTGTATTTACCTACTTGTCCCAGAAGCTTATCGACAGCGCTTTCACCAATGTGAGAAAACCAAGAATCAGACTTATATTGAGTTTGCGTTGCGGTTGGTGTCCCTGAATCTCTGACCATTCCTGGCGTCTTTTATTTTGGGCAATGCTTTGGCATGTGGTAATGTGTGTTACAGAGTGAGTTCAGAAGTTCTCCCTCAAGTTGTTACTGTACCTAGCAAAACAGCAGACCATGAGTGTGTAGAGAAAAATCCAGATGTTTTTCCTGCATTCGTGATTAGGCTATGTCAAGGAAAGGAGGGCGCTCTATTTCTCCTGTTGAATATGAACTGTCCGATTCTTTATTTGTGAATCTTGAGTCTGAGACATTTTCCGAGTCATCGGCCAGTGATCTTTCTGGGCCTGAAAAGAAAATAAATAAAATGATGACGGAGTCTGCATGCTTGTCATGCACAAAATTGATTGCTGCTGAAAAAGCAGATGTGTCATTAGTCTCTTTATTCCGCTCTGCCTTACCTTATATTAACATTGATAATGTTTGTTTTTTTTCAGGACTTTGTTTTAATGAGGTAATGGAGGCCTTACAATGTTCCAGACCATGGTAACTATGTTAATTAGATTGATGCTGGCGCACCCCTATCCAGAAAGCACAACCAGTTGTATTAATAATGTTATCCTGAGTGTGAAGTGTTACCAGAATTTGTTTTAATTAGGGTGAAAAATAAAAGTTTTGTGTTTAATGTATTTGTGTTGATGTTGAAATAGATTTTAAAACATATGGTATCAAAAAAAGTATAGTTAGGAACCAGTATCGAAACTGAGGTATTGAAATTGGCACCGGATTGAAAGATATTGAACAATTCCGAGCCCTACAGGTGTGATCGTTAACGAGTGGGCGGAGAGACACCCTTTAAAATCGGAGGCACTCCACGGAGAGGAGACTTGAGTCTTGGCATCCACGCTTGTTGTTGATCTTCCTGCAATTCTTTTTGTCCCATTTTGGATAATCTTCCTCTTATTTTTGTCTGTTTTGTTTGTAATTCACTCAATTGATTAATAAATCCCCTAGATAAACGAGTCTAACTGACTTTGCGGTCATCTTATGTTGTGATCAGTGTACCTGATCATAACACAGTTGCACAGCAAAGTGTTGAGTCCCAGCTGGATCAGTTTGTAAATGAGCTGTTGAGGTATGATTGTCTTGAATGCTGAACTGAAGTCTATGAACAGCATTCTGACAAGTCTTTTTTGTTTAGATGGGTGAGAGCTGAGTGGAGGGCAGTTGTGATGGCATCATCTGTCAGCCTTGTAAGTTCCTCTCTGGTAGGGGTGGGAATCTTCAGGCACTTCACGATCTGATCCGATTAAGGGACTCAAGTCACCTTTATTTATATAGCGCTTTAAACAAAATACATTGCGTCAAAGCAACTGAACAACATTCATTAGGAAAACGTGTCAATAATGCAAAATGATAGTTAAAGGCAGTTCATCATTGAATTCAGTGATGTCATCTCTGTTCAGATTAAATAGTGTCTGTGTATTTATTTGCAATCAAGTCAACGATATCACTGTAGATGAAGTGACCCCAACTAAGCAAGCCAGAGGCGACAGCGGCAAGGAACCGAAACTCCATCGGTGACAGAATGGAGAAAAAAATCTTGGGAGAAACCAGGCTCAGTTGGGGGGCCAGTTCTCCTCTGACCAGACGAAACCAGTAGTTCAATTCCAGACTGCAGCAAAGTCAGATTGTGCAGAAGAATCATCTGTTTCCTGTGGTCTTGTCCTGGTGCTCCTCTGAGACAAGGTCTTTACAGGGGATCTGTATCTGGGGCTCTAGTTGTCCTGGTCTCTGCTGTCTTTCAGGGCGGTAGAGGTCCTTTCTAGGTGCTGATCCACCATCATGTCTGGATTTGTACTGGATCCGGGTGACTGCAGTGACCCTCTGATCTGGACACAGACTGGATCTGGTGGCTACGGTGACCTCGGAATAAGAGAGAAACAGACAAATATTAGCGTAGATGCCATTCTTCTAATGCACTCTCCGCCGAGATGAGACGATTCTTCGATCGGGCTAAATCCTGACTGGAAATCCTCACATATACCATTTTTCCCTACGAAAGAATATAATTGTGAGGATACCACCTTTTCTAGTATTTTGGACAGAAAAGGGAGATTCGAGATTGGTCTATAATTAACTAGTTCTTTGGGGTCAAGTTCTGTTTTTTTTGATGAGAGGCTTAATAACAGCCAGTTTGAAGGTTTTGGGGACATATCATAATAACAATGAGGAATTAATAATAGTCAGAAGAGGACCTATGACTTCTGGAAGCACCTCTTTTAGGAGCTTAGATGGTATAGGGTCTAACATACATGTTGTTGGTTTAGATGATTTAACAAGTTTATACAATTCTTCCTCTCCTATAGTAGAGAATGAGTTAACTGTTCTTTAGGGGGTCTATAGTGCAGCTGATGGCTGAATGGTTGCAATTTTAGAAGTAATTTTTAGAAGTAAAGTAGTTCAGGGGAAGTCGTGGCCTAATGGTTAGAGGGTTGGACTCCCAATCGAAGGGTTGTAGGTTCTAGTCCCGGGCCGGCAGGAATTGTGGGTGGGGGGAGTGCATGTACAGTTCTCTCCTCACCTTCAATACCACGACTTAGGTGCCCTTGAGCAAGGCATCGAACCCCCAACTGCTCCCCGGGCGCCGCAGCATAAATGATGAACACTGCTCCGGGTGTGTGCTCACAGTGTGTGTGTGTGTTCACTGCTCTGTGTGTGTGCATTTCGGATGGGTTAAATGCAGAGCACAAATTCTGAGTATGGGTCACCATACTTTGCTGAATGTCACTTCACTTTCATAAAGTCATTACTGCTGTGGTGTTGGGAAATGTCAACACTTGTTGAGGCATTATTTTTCGTTAATTTAGCCACTGTATTGAATAAATACCTGGGGTTATGTTTGTTTTCTTATAAAACAGAAGAAAAGTAATCAGATCTAGCAGTTTTTAATGCTTTTCTGTAGGAAAGGTCATGATCAGATTCCAAAAGGATTCTTGATCTACATCTTTCCCCAAATTAATTCGTCTGCTCTGCAAATCCATCTTTAGAACTTAAAGAAAATTGCAATTACATGCTTTTTGTTTATAGTTGGAATGTCTGTATGTCAATACTGGCATCTTAAAAATAAGGGTGTTAATCTTCACTGGTTTTACAATTCAGTTCAATTATGATTATCATTATTGTCATTCTCAGTTGTCAATATTACTGCACATGGCTACGATGAGATCATAGATGGTGTCAGCTTTAACAGGCTGCCTTTACACTAATGCACAGGTTTATTTTGATATCAGATGTTTTTTCCTGCTCTGAAAATATAACTGACTGTGTGTACATACATTTTGTATAAAAGTATTCGAAAATTCAAGTGCATTTAACCACAGACATAATTGAGCTTCAGGACAACAAACACAAAGCTCAAGTGAAAGTCTGTCAGTGGCCGAGTTTCATGCATCTAATAGTACTGCATTCCAAACAGCATAAATTAAACCATATCTAAATTAAAACAAGGCAGGTGGAAGCACAGGCTGTCCAGCAATGTGCACGTGTCTCACAGCGCAAATTCTGTGCAATGAATCCCACCGCATTTTTAGCACTCACACGTACCATATGCAGGAAAAATAAACAAGCTCAGAATCGATTGTGAAATGTTCTGAATCAAATCAGAATCTTTGAAGAGAGAATCACGATCCATTGGATAAACAATTTTTTTCTCCCATCCCTACTATCTGGGTGGTTTACACGTTTTTTCAATTCAATTCAATTTCATTTGTATAGCGCTTTTTACAATACAAATCTTTACAAAGCAACTTTACAGAAAATTAAGTTTCTACAATATTTAGTAGTAGCTTATAAGTGGTGACTGTTAGTTTGGGCAGGTATGACAGGATTTTTCAGAAAAAATTAATACAAGACGTAGTCAGCCAGACGATGAACACTAGTAACAGCAATTATTATATGATGCAGTCACACTTGTAGTAATATTTGTTAGTTCTGTTGTTGATTCAGGGTCAGCATCATCTGGGGTCTACTGAGGGTCAGCATCATCTCTTCTCAGGTGTTCTGGATCCAGACTGGAGCTTGTGTAAATCCTAGTTACCACGGGATGTAAATCCCAAGGCAAAACAGAGAACAAATAGAGACATCATTAGCATAGCTGCTGATCCAACAAAGTAACATTAATTAGTTTAACCCAAGATGAAGAATAAGAATGTGCATTTGATCAGATACAAGTGCAGTCATAATTTAAGAGATACATTATTCGAATGCTTGGGGAAATAGATACCTTTTTAATCTAGATTTTAAAAGAGAGAGTTTGTCTGATCCCTGAACATTATCAGGAAGGCTATTCCAGAGTTTGGGAACCAAATATGAAAAAGCTCTACCTCCTTTAGTGGACTTTGCTATCCTAGGAACTACCAAAAGTCCAGCGTTTGTTACCTTAGGGAGCGTGATGGGTTGTAGTGTGGTATAAGGCTAGTAAAGTAGGCAGGGGCTAAACCATTTAGGACCTTAGAGGTAAGTAATGATAATTTGTAACTGATACTGAACTTAACAGTTAGCCATTGCAGAGACTGTAAAATTGGGGTAATATGATCATATTTTCTTGACCTCGTAAGGACTCTAGCTGCTGCATTTTGGACTACCTGTAGCTTGTTTATTGAAGAAGCAGGACAACCACCTAGAAGTGCATTACAATAGTCCAGTCTAGAGGTCATGAATGCATGAACCAGCTTTTCTGCATCAGAAACAGATAACATGTTTCGTAGCTTGGCAATGTTTCTAAGATGGAAGAATGCAGTTTTTGTAACATGGGAAATATGATTTTCAAAAGACAAATTGCTGTCTAATATAACACCCAGATTTTTGACTGTAGAGGAAGTAACAGTAACAGTACATCAGTCTAGTTGCAAATTGTAATCTTATCCAAATTTAATGAGATAAAATTATTGGTCATTCAATATTTTAAATTTTTTTTACACACTCTGTTAGCTTAGATAATTGAGAAGTTTAATCTGGTCTCGTTGAGATTTATAGCTGAATATCATCAGCATGACAGTGGAAACTAATCCAATATTTTCTAATAATATTACCAAGGGGCAACAGGTATATTGAAAATAGAAGGGGACCTAGGACGGATCCTTGTGGCACTCCATATTTTACTGGTGATAAATGAGATGACTCCCCATTTAAATAAATAAAATGGTAGCGATCGGACAGGTAGGATCTAAACCATCTTAGAGCCTGCCCTTGAATACCTGTATAGTTTTGTAATCGATCTATGAGTATATCATTTTTATATCTTTAATATATCCATCTTTATTTGACCCTCTAACTTTAACACTCACTATTCTAATTCTATTCTTTAAAAAATCTAACTACCTTTCTAATCTTTTTGTATTCTATTTTCTTTTCATTCATTATGCAATTGTATATGTATGTGTGTGTGTATGTGTAAAGACCTCTAACTAGCTTGCTCTATTCTTTTATTTTTATTTTTTAATTCTATCTGTTTTCTTTTTATTTATTATATTATTTAATGTATTATTTAATATCCCATGCTACGTGTACTGTGTTAACCTAACTGAGACTTGTTATAGCACTTATATATCATTGCTCTTTTTGTTGTTTTTGATTGCTTCCACTGTCTTCATCTGTAAGTCGCTTTAGATAAAAGCGTCTGCTAAATGAATAAATGTAAATGTAAATATCATGATCTATGGTGTCGAACGCAGCACTAAGATTAAGTAAAACTAGTAGATGCAATAGTGAGATGCAACCTTGATCTGACGCAAGGAGCAGGTCATTTGTAATTTTAACAAGTGCAGTTTCTGTGCTATGGTGGGGCCTAAAACCTGACTGAAATTCTTCATACAGATAATTTTTATGCAGGAAGGTGCTCAATTGAGCAGACACAACTTTTCTAAAATTTTAGACATAAATGGAAGATTTGAAATAGGCCTATAATTTGCCAGTACACTAGGATCTAGTTTTGGTTTCTTAATAAGAGGCTTGATAACCGCCAGCTTGAATGGTTTTGGGACGTGACCTAAAGATAACGACGAGTTAATGATATTGAGAAGCGGTTCTTCGGCTACAGGTAACAGCTCTTTCAGTAATTTAGTGGGTACAGGATCTAATAAACATGTTGTTGGTTTAGATAGAGGCTGCGTCCGAAATCGCATACTTAACGAGTAGGTACTAAATTTCAATAAGTACTTACTTAACGAACGCTAAAGGAGTACGTACTCTTCAGCCAAATCTCGTTGAGTATGAATGAATTCCGCCATGTTTACGTTATCATGTGACCTATGACGTTTATAGCAAGCGCAACAACTTCAAATATATGACTGACTGCTACAGGTTTAATATCTACTACCTAAATATTTTGATGTTGATGCAATTTGCTCCTTTTGTGGTCGGTCTTGTTGAATACACAAATGCCCTTTTATTGTTATTGTAGTTTAACCAATATATTTGTGTTGTTTTTATGTTTTAACTCTATTGAAATGACCCACAGTTTAATCATTGAAGATTAAACCCTTCATAGCATCAGTAACTCCACCACCCCACCTCGTACGGTTTTCCTCAGCTTTTGCAGTATTTGTAATATATGCACAAATAAGACGTTGATCAGAAGATCTCGGCTTTGGAGAAGAATGTTGATTTTACACTTGAAAAATGTAAGTATTACTACTCAGAAATTAAGATTACCTCAGAAAGCATTTCTAGCCCACCACACCACTTATCAACAATAATAATGATAAATGGTGACTAATAATTATATATATTTTTTGTAAAACAAATTGTAATCCGTTTTTTTTTCTCATATCTATGCATAACTTCACACTAGACAAATGCAGCTAAGATGAATACATTGAAATATTCAGTCCAGTAATGAATTAATGCATGTGTTAATGAAACAATTAGGCTATATTTTATTTACTGACAACAACAGGAGACATGAATAAACAAGTAAAATAATAAATAAAAGTAACCGTCACAATAAATAAGATACAAGTCAACAACACATGAAACAGAACTTTATTCAGAAATTGTTTTGTATTTGAATGTTTACAGACGGTGGACCCACATCCGTCCATCAGGTCCCTCACTGCTGCAGTCAGACTCAATCTGATCATGATGAGAGAGAGACATCGAGTCCTTGTCTGAGTGCACAGAGAGGATGAGGAAGACCATGATGAAGACCCTGAACCACACAACCCTGAACACGAGCAGGAGAACATGTGCGGGACGATCTAAATCTGATCATGATGAGAGAGAGACATCGAGTCCTTGTCTGAGTGCACAGAGAGGATGAGGAAGATTATGATGAAGACCCTGAACCACACAACCCTGAACACGAGCAGGAGAACATGTGCGAGACAATCTGACTTCTGCTGTGTCTGCTCTCCATGAGCACCACGACCTGGAAAACACTTACGCAGAGTAAAACACTTTATATCATGTTGTCAGCATTCTATTTATTACTGAATTAAATTTGATATTTTTACAGTTGCATGTTAATTTGATAAAGCTTCATTATTTCTGATTTAATTAACTGAACTGATGAGCAGAAGGTTTCTGGATCAATCTCCACCGGTGTGTCTTTACTCCTGGTGACTCCAGACTACTATACTATAATATTAATGCTGTTCAATCCTTTGCCTTAACATAAAAGGTGATGTTGGTCAGGTTTCTCCTGCTGGATTGTGTTCATACAGTATCGGTCGATGCAGCCTGACTTTCAGATTCTTTGTGACATTATTTGATGATACTTTAGAAACTTCTGAAACTCAGGTTTTATTGACTGATGTTGTATGAACAGAAACCAGCAGAACAAACTTGACCAATCTCACATCCTCAGTGTCTTTTGGTCTTTCTCTAGATGTTCTCGCTGCTCTGGGGTCACTGAAGATGAAGAGACCACAGCATCATCTGGTCCTGATGAGAAAACAAGAGGAGATGCAGTGATGGAGCATTTCATCCATGACTCTCCATCTTCTCCATCCTCAGAGCACACAGCTGTCTGCAGACATTCAGATCCTATAAAGATGCACAAACACAAAACAAAAGCAGTCAGCACAGTGTCACTTCATTTCTGTATTAGCAGTAACAGAATGATCTTACTTTAGATTTTGGTTTCAGGTTTTTTCCACAGATGCTGCTGTCACCTGCTCCACCACAAAAGATCTGCATCAAATGTACAGCAAACAAGAATCAGAAGAGGGCTGTAATAACTGTTTATTAATAAACTACAACTTAAGATTTAAAAGATGTTTTGATGACTGTGGTGTCCTCTCACTGAGAGTCTTTGATGGCAACAGTCTCTCTTCAGCAGATAAACACATGTGTGTCTCATCTGTCCCTGTAACATCCAGACAAGAGTCAGTCTCTGTGATTTATCTGTGATATACTGTATTCACATGTTGAGATAGATGCTGATGTGCTCACTCACTTTATCCAACACAAGAGCTCCACAATTTATCAACAATACTAATGGTCAAATGAAATAGATAACTTATGTTTACTTAATGTAGATTTATTTATTACATTACTTACATTCATCTAAAGCAATGTAAACAGTTGATTCTACATAATAACACACACATCTCACTCAAATGTCTGTTCATGTGATTTGCTCTTTTGCAGTTCTCTTAGAACATTTCTCTGTCTCATATTAAACAGACAATTAATCATCTTTAAAATGAATATGGTTCATGCAAATCCACTTTGGAGACGTACATGTGCTTACTGGAGATCCGCTGTTCGCTTTACATAATAAAACATGTTTTGATGTTGTTTTTCATCACAAATATACTATGATGTTACTGGCTAGCGTCTTTACACCTTAACAAATCAACCGTTTACTCTACAGTAGCTCAACAAATACGATTTTATCACATGGGGACCGTGTTTTGTTTTATAATACTCACCTTTGTAAACACCCTCTACGCTGCTCTACTTCACATTCGATGACGATTCATCCCTTTCGCGTGGCATTCTGGGATTGAAAAGTATCCCTCGATGAACCCTTCAGAATCTTGGCTGAAGCAGTAGGACATCCGGGGATTACTCGCCTACTGTTTTACGGTTCAAGGTTTCGAACGCAATTCTTTCTTCACATACTCGTTTTCCCTACTATATAGTAGGTGAGTAGGCATATTAGCACGCAAATTAAGTATACGTACAACTCAATCTCGCGAAAGTTATTGCAATTCTCGCCTACTCTTTTATGAACGCAAAAGATTCAAACATACTTGTGGTGAGTGGGGCGGGGCCGAGAGGCATGGGAACGAGGAGTGAGGCCAGGTGTAGTAATTGGAGATGAGCTGCACCTGCGCCCCACCACCAGTATCGAGTCCCACGAGATGGAAGGATATAAAACTGGAGCGACGACCGTGAAGGACGAGAGAGGACCAGGCCTGGGACATTATTTTATGTTTTCTTTTTATTTATGCGCACCAGTCGTCCGCGAGGGGCTGGTGTGCCGTTTTGTGTTTATTTTGAATAATTAAAGTGATTTTTGATTGTGCGCCGGTTCCCGCCTCCTTCTTCCCTATGAGTATGGAGATTTTATCGTTACAATACTAATTTGTCGCATACTGCTTTTTCCATACTATATAGTAGAGAAGTATTCGATTTCGGACGCAGCCACAGTGATTTATTTAGCTCTTCCTGTCCTATGGTTGTAAAGCACTGCAGTTTATCTTTGGGTGCGATGGATGAAACTGAAGTGTTAGACGCTGTAGAATCTACATTCGCTATTGTATTTCTAATGTTATCTATTTTATCAGTGAAGAAATTCATAAAGTCATTACTATTTAACGTTGGTGGAATATTTGAATCAGGTGGCATCTGGTAATTTGTTAACTTAGCCACTGTGCTAAATAAAAACCTAGGACTGTTTTGGTTATTTTCTATGAGTTTGTGTATATGCTCTGCCCTAGCAGTTTTTAGAGCCTGTCTATAGCTGGACATACTGTTTTTCCATGCAATTCTAAAAACTTCTAAGTTAGTTTTTCTCCATTTGCGTTCAAGGCTACGAGTTACTTTCTTGAGAGAGTGAGTATTACTGTTATACCATGGCACAGTATGTTTTCTCTAACTTTTAAACCTCTTTTACACAAAGCCCAGAGTATTGTTTCCTCATGTTGGAAAGTTAATGTGTTGGATTATTTTGTGGAAACACTCGTTAAGTCTGCGTAGCTGAAATCCCCAGGTATGATGAGAAAATAATCAGGGTGTGCTGTCTGCTGTTCACTGATGTGCTGGTACAGTTCATTTAGTGCATTGTTTCCTGTTGCTGTTGTTGGAGCTGGAGCTGGGAGGGATGTATACAGCAACGAGCAGTATGGCAGTGTAGTTCCTCGCTAGTTAGAGTGACTGACACATAATAATCATAAACTCCACCATAGGTGAGCAGTATTTAACTCTGTCCAGAACACTGTGCCTGAGCCATGTTTCTGTGAACACCAAAACACAACAGTCTCTTACAGTCCTCGGAGTTAACTGTAGTAGTCACGTGTATTCCAGTTTTTTGTCCAAAGAGCAAACATTAGCCAGAACAATGATGGGGATAGCTGGCTTGTGTGGGTTAGTCGTTAGCCTAGCCCAGATACCTGTAAAGTGAAAGTGTGAAAGTAACGTGACATAGAGCCAAGTATGGTGACCCAAAATCAGAATTCGTTCTCTGCATTTAACCCATCCAAATTACACACACACAGTGAACACACACCCGGAGCAGTGGGCATCATTTATGACTCGAACTGACAACCCCAGGGATAGGAGTCAAACTCTCTAACCACTAGGCCATGACTTCCCCCTATATTCTGCTAGGGCTGTGAATATTTGAGAAGGCGATTCAATTCGATTCATGATTCACAGGTTTTCGATTCAAGAAGGATTTTTGGCTAATTTACAATGATTCAATTCGATACTACGTTTAATTAGGTATCATTTAAATTTTCTGCACAGAATAATTTTTCCAGTAGGTGGAGATAACGGCGTCACACTAGTTTGCTGTCTACACAATAATACTGTGACCTGAGTTTTTGAAAATCTTCACCCTGGCAGGAGTTTTTGAAAATGTTCGGTTTCAGTGACCTGCTGCTGCATTTGAGTGTGGACAAATGGTCGTGCATAAAAAGCTCCGGTTTTAAAAATAACTGCATTTGTGTGGACGGGGCCTAATATTATGGACATAAAGCTGCCATATATAAGACAGTGATCCTAATTGTTGTCAAACTATGTTTGTGATCATTCAAGCAACAAAATACGTATTAAAGTGTTGAAAATGTGCTTTATTTAAAAAAAAAAAAGAATTCAAACAATTTTTGTTGTCCCACATTATCAAATGTGATTGAGAAAGTGGGACAGCATGCTTTGGGTAATCTGGGACAGTCTTCAAATGGGGGAAATATGCATTTAGGGACTTTACACGTCTAATGACAAGGACTGAAATATCCCATAATGAGAATAATCCAACATACCCCTGCACTTCTGGCTGTTGAGTCTTCTGAGACTCTGTCTGACCCTCCTGATTTGTCCCGGGGCCACCATCTACCTCGGCACCTCATGTATCACATGTCCCTGCAGCACCCAGCACCTCACGTGCTACGCCAGCACCACAGGGATCGACGAGGAACAAAAAAAGGAGGGGGCAGAATGATGAATTCGAGAACCAGCTGATGAATGTTCTCACTCAGTCTGCAGATGAGGAGGAGCTTTTTCTATTGAGTCTGGCACCACGTCTCAGAAACCTGTCACTTGAAAAAAGCAGTGAAGTTAAAATCGAGTTCCTCACTACTTCACATAGGGCTGACTTTTCCTGAGAGATAAATTCTCGATTATATATGCTATAATATCTGAATCAAAACAATACAATAAAACATTTATTCAAACATTAAACCTGAAACTAAGAAACAAATTGTATATATATATATATATATATAATTATGTTTCAGGTTTAATGTTTGAATGTTTTAATGGCTGACTTCATGATTCTTGTTTTGCTTCAGATATTATATATAGAAAATGTCTTCCTTAATTTCAGGTTTAATGTTTTGAATAAATGTATTTTATTCTAAAAAGATAGCAGAGTTCGTGATTTTTGTTTTATTCAGATGTTATTTATATAAAATGTGTTCCTTACTTTCAGATTTAATGTTTTGAATAAATGTATTTTATTCTAAAAAAGAGCTGACTTCATGATTCTTGTTTTGATTCAGATATTGCAGTTTAAATAAGTAAGTGGCTCTTAAAAGAGCCTTTGTTTTATGTTGATGGGGTTTAAGACGACAGGTGAGCACATCAGCAGTCTAGGTTGTGTTGCCTAGAATATGAATGAAACAGTATGTCTTTATCAACAATCTGTCTTTAAAAAAAATATGTCATAGTAAGTAATAGAAATAGCTTTTTGCATCTGCTCTCTGGAAATGGTTGGGGGGGGGGTCAATATTTCTGGACGAGCTTAAATAACTTATGTAAATAAGGTGATGAAACTGCAATAATACTACTAATAATAATAATAAATGAAACTGAAAATGCAAGTGACTAAATTAGTTGATTACTTTTGAGTTTCTGTACATCATTATCATCATCACAACATGCAGACAGTTAGTAATGAACATGATGTGAATAATTATTATAATAAATACAGTATTGTATTTTCTTACCGGATGGTCTGAATGCTGCAGGTGAAGTTCTCCAGGGCATGTTTGATAAAGACCATGTCAATGTCCTTCTTCTGCAGCTGTTGGTCCATCATGTGAACATGAGGCAAGATTTGATGAAACAACTGCAGGAAAAAACAGAAATCTTCGTCCTGCAGCATCCTCAGGAAGCCAGATGCCTCCCTCACTGTGGTGTTGTCAAATGAGCTGTCTGCCCTGATGGTCTCAAAACACACTGTGAGGTCACCTAGGTTCTCATAGACTGTGCTCGCGACCCCTCCCGTTCATCCTTGCCTCGCACGCCACAGAATTTCACGCAGTCAGTAAGGCGGCCGAGAATATGCCGGTTCTTGCTCACTTCATCATTGTGACGGAGCACAGCTATCTTTGATGCTTCGTGTTTTCTGGCCTTCTTCAGAGAGATGGTGCATATCAGAGACACCTGTCTTTGTCCAGGCGGTTTTAGGTTGGAAAGTGACATTTAGGCTGTTGATTGGTACAGTAATATGCAGACTAGGACCAGCAAAATAAGACTCTTTTTCTCATCTCTTTTTTCGTGTGGCTCAAGGAGGGCGATGCACTATCGCCCACCATGGGCCAGCCGCCCCTGGGCCAACTCTCCTCCCACGTGTAAGCGCTGGGGTGTGATGTTCATCTACTGGGACTTCTACCTCTGGAAGTTATG
Organism: Carassius auratus; assembly: GCF_003368295.1. Taxonomy (NCBI): domain Eukaryota; kingdom Metazoa; phylum Chordata; class Actinopteri; order Cypriniformes; family Cyprinidae; genus Carassius; species Carassius auratus. Next base: position 21,490,581 of record NC_039271.1, on the reverse strand, counting down.
AAGGACCACTGTTGCTTTCACAATTGCATCCACATTAGCAGAGCTCACTCCAATCACCCGGTGGTAGATTCTCCATTGTGCAGCAAGAATCCCAAAGGCATTCTCAACTACTCTTCTGGCTCGAGAAAGGCGGTAGTTAAAGATCCTCTTTGGTTGGGAGAGGTTTCTTCCAGGAGAGGGCCTCAGCACATTCCTCCTTGTAATAAAGTGAGAAGGAAAAACGCCATTTACTGTATAAATACAGGCTACAGTTGAATATTATTAAACCAAGAATGAAACATTAAAAATTTTTACGTGTATGAATGTATGTATAAACAAAACATTTATGATTATCACTGTTGAAAACCGTTATTTACTTCAGGCTTCTAGCTTTTTTTATTTCAGGATTCTTTTATGAATGGAAAGTTCAAAAAACAGCATTTATCTGAAATAGGATCTTTGTAACATTATAAATGAATTATAGACTTGTGATCAATTTAATTCTTCCTTGAATAAAAGTGCTGATTTATTTCATTTCTTTCCCCCAAAAAAAGAAAAGAAAAATTCTTACTATTTTTACTTTTTGTAATTAAAAATAATAAATAAAAGCATGTACATCAACTCAAATGCAGTTATCTAATAAGCATGTGCTCTGTCCTGAGTACTGAACTCCTTAAACATTGGTGTGTTTTTTTCTTCAAACTGCTGTCTGTTTGTAAATGATGTGATGATAGTTTTCTCAAAATAAGTTAAATGCTCATGAAGTGACAGAGCATTTCTAGAGATTATTTTTGTTTTACAAACGGGAGGCTCTCGTGCTGCCCCTTCCCACCACCAGAGGGAACTCTCCCCTCATCCCTGGGACTGATTGCACACACACACACACACACACACCTGCAGCTAATATACACACACACATAAGCAGCACACTCACTACAAAGTCCTGATTTGCCCCGGGTGTCACTAACTGTGCTTTTGTATTCATTTATTCTGCCTTCTCGTTTTGACTTGGACTGTTTATCGATTGTTCTCTGTCTGCCCTGACTCAGATCGACCTGTTTCTGCGATTGTTTGCTATCTGCCCTGATCTTGTGCCTGTCCCTGGTTTTTCTCTCATCCTTGCCTTCTCCACTGTATCCACTGATGCTTGACCCTGTCTTGTCTGACTATCCAGATACAAGCTGCAGATGGATCCCACCTCTGCTTCACAACAGCTGGTGTTCATGTACTCATATATCGACAACCTTTTTGTGTGTGTGTGTGTGTGTGTGTGTGTGTGTGTGTGTGTGTAAGGACCTGACATATAAAAGGTTTAAATCTTCAGGTTTGGGACATGCAAAACCATTTAAAGTTCTCTCCTGAACTGCACCTTCCACTTTTCTTTTCAGTCTCTTTCTTCTTTTTTTGTAAGGGTTGTTGTTGTCTGACCTAGCTTCCCCTAAACCTTGAGTGATGACTGATGATAAATGTGCTGCTGCTGCTTGACTATGTGAATAAAGACAAAACTACAGCTGAAACTGGCCTGCACTTGAAACCCTGAACAGTAGTTTTGCTTTTCTGCTCCACCTGTTAGCTTATAATAATAAAATTAAATATCTGTAGTTGTTTACTGCTGGCATATTTGTGTAATATGAAGAAATGGTCACTAAACTAATCAGTGAGCGAATCATTTTGGTGAACGAACTGAAAATCAATGAATCTCTTGAAAACTCAAACACTTAGTTAACGCTGCTGTCAGAATGAGGTTACATTGTGTTATCTCGTAAGATACATTGTTTTCATGTCGCAAACACAACTTTTCAAAAAGCTTTTTTTGTATTTATTTATTTTTTGGATATGACAGAGATCTGATATTCTATTTGTTGTATTTCTGTTTTTGATAAAACTGAGGAATATTCGGTACATCCTACAGCTTTATAAAATAATCTGATATTAACTTTTGCATGGATTTCATTGTAAAGTGCTTAGGCTCATATAACCAGAAGTTTTAAGATATTTGAGTATGCTTTTAAAACGTTGCAGTACCATTGTAGTAGTTTTGTTCATGTATGAACGTCATGTAGGGTGACTATATTTTAGTTTTCCAAAAAGAGGACAGTGGTCGGCGGGGCGGGGGGCTGCGGTCTGACATGTTGGTGGTTTAAGTAGTGCAATGACCAAATACCAAAACTGAAAATGACTGAAGGGTCTCCTTGACAAAACTTAACATCTAGCACAGTGTTATCATGGGCTGTATGCCAGATATTTTAATACAAGCATGTCAGTCAAATGTAATTTAAGTACATTAGAAACCTTTAACCCACAGGGGAAAAACCACCCATTAACAGTTAAAACTAGCCATAGGAAAACAATGCAGACTTGGCGACCCTGCATTCAACACAAGCTGCAGGAGTCAGGTTTGACTGATCACGGGTGAAGGAGAGAAAGATGGCTGATGGCACACAGGCCACAAAGTATTGGTCAAATAACACATTAGTGAACCAATGGGAATAATATGGATTTTTTTTTTTTTCAGAGAACTTCTTGCACAAAATCAATTCAAGCACTTTCAAGGAGCTGTGTCAATGTATGTTTATTTACTAAAACTTTCCAGGGCCTTGAATTTATTTATTTTTTCAGATTCAAAGATTCAATGATTTCAAGGACCTGTGGGAACACCGAGCAGAGATGTATAGTAACGAAGTAGAACTACTTCACTACTGTACTTAAGTACTAAAAGGCGGTATCTGTACTTTACTAGAGTATTATTTTTTTCTCCTACTTCCACTTTTACTTCAGTACATATTTTCGCTGAGTTTAATACTTTTACTCCGATATTTTTTTCATGTGCTGCATCGTTACTCGTTACAATTATAATAATGTTACGAATCATTCCATTACAAACCACTGCCAGAACTGTAGATGGCAGGTTTGATGAAGCTGGCACATCATTGAGCGAAACAAGCGAGACTGCTGTGAAGAGAGAAATGAACACCGAGCCGAGCCAGATAATGACTCGTTCACGAGTCAAGAACAGGTTGCATCGGTTCTCGGATGACCAGTAACATTAGTTCTTTCTGACAGTTCGATTCAATAAACCAGTTGAAGAAAACAGTTCACCGATTCTTTTGCGCTCGATGCAATGGCGTCATTGGCGTTGACTGCACATGGGCTCATAACATTAGCACAGAATCAGTTCAGAATCAATCACCAAAAGAATCAGTTCGGTTCAGACGCTCTGTGTGTCGGTTTGCTTCACGCTAAATCACACATGCGCAGTATCATCAGCTCCTCGGTTCACGAATCGGACGCGTCTGACAGAAACGGTTCTTCACTCGTGAACGAGTCAGTCTATTGTTTGTTATCTGGCTCGGCTCGGTGTTCATCTTCAGTTCTCTCTTCACAGCAGTTCAGTCAGTGTACTGTTTGAGTCAATGAATTACTCCGGGATATTGGTTTGTTTGAACTCCGAGGGAGTGTCAGACACATTAAACAAGTTAACAGCTTAATTCATCTGTGGATTAATGCGTATTGGAGACGCGAACTGTTTAAAACGATTCAGTTCGATTTGGTGGACTGTTTCAAAAAGATCCGGTTACATCGAATGATTCGTTCGCGAACCAGATATCACAAACTGCTTTGTTTTTAACTGTCTTACAACAGGCACGGAAGAGAAGACAATGCTGAATAAAGTCGTAGTTTTTGCTATTTTTGGACCAAAATGTATTTTCGATGCTTCAAAAAATTCTAAATGACCCTCTGATGTCTTACGGGTTTGAAACAACATGAGGGTAAGTTATTAATGACATCATTTTGCAAATTGGGCTAACTAACCCTAGTAACCGTTTTTTGTTTACAAGAAGTTACAGTCAAAGGAATTGTGATTGTCCTTTAGGTTAATCATTTGAAATAGTAAAAACAATATGTTCAAACTTTTGACTATTTTCTTAAATAGCTACATAACACAATACTTCTACTTTTACTTTCAGTACTTGAGTAGTACATTTTAAAATAGACTACTTGCAATACTTAAGTACAAAAAATGTTGAATACTTTAGTACTTCTACTTAAGTGTGGTGCTTAAAGAGCACTTCTACTTCTACTCAAGTCACTTTTTTGATAGAGCACTTGTACTTTTACTCAAGTATGGGTCTATAGTACTTTATACATCTCTGACACCGAGTATACGACAAAGGTGCCAGAGCTGCAGCTGATAGAATGAGAGATAGATCAATTAATGAGATCGATAGAATCTAGCACAATACAACAATATTTCTCCAAAAGCAGATTGTGGAGACATTTTTATCGCCCATGATCAAAAATCATCATATAGCATGCCCGTAATGGATAGATAGAAAGAAAACTGTCAAGCAGTGTTTCCTCCATAACACTCGACAAAAGATAGTTAACTTACACTTGTCTGACAATATCAAGTGTCAGATTTAATAAGACATGATTCTGCTGAGGATTGCTAATATAACAACTTACTTCTCCTTGAGCCTCTTGACATTGTCACTGGTGTCAAAAGTATTGGCATTCATTACTCAAGTACAAGTATAGATGCTAGGGTTTAAAAAGACTTTTGTAGAAGTTGAAGTATCAACTCAAACTTTTACTCAAGTGTAAAAGTACTGGTTTCAAAACTACTTAAAGTATAAAATTAAATGTAAGGAACAAAATGTTAAGATAAAAAAAACTTAGGTCGCACCACAGGGACCTATTGTGCACTACCCCACCTCCTCAAAAACATATTTTTGTAAAGGCCATAATGACTATAATGTTATATTTAAATATTCATGTTGAAATATTTGGGATGCACTAGTCTGTTTCAGCCGCATATATGCCCATTGAAAATGAACGCACTTTAGTACAATGCAGATACATTAAAGAGCTAGAGATATGATGACTAGTTACGTATTGTTATGGTGCAAAAAGTCAAACTTCAGAGGCATGTCATCAATAACCTTTAATGTAATGTAAATGTACATCCATGATTAGCTGCAGGAATCTGTGAGGGCAATGGACAAGAACATTGGTGCAGGCTTAGTAACAATTACACTTGTATCGTTGTCTATTTACAGTAAACATTATAGTGCTGTCAAAATGAATGATTAATCCAAGTGTTTAATCAAAAACTAAAACTGAAAAAGAAGTCATAATCCAGATACCTTCTTGATTGATAGCTGTATATCCTGTATTCCTGTTTATGTGTGTGTGTGGGGGGGGGGGGGGGTAACGAGTTACAAAGTTGGTACAGCCTACTTATCACAACACTGTCATTGGCGTCATCAATCGCAAACGATAATTTTTTTTAAACATCTCGCTACCGAACTACCTACAGTAGCTTAATTTGTGAAGGAAGAAGAGAAAACACCCATTTGGTAAATGAGCCAGTAGTGAGAAACAATAGCTTTTAAATAATATGTTTTTTGATAAACAAACCCAACACTGGCTAAGTCCTTGCTGGAGTGTGATGTGATTTGTGTCTTGTGCAGGTGCGATGGATCCCGTACAAACCAGTAGGGTGTCAGAATGGTATATGTTTGTTTTTTATGATGACTTTTTTTTAATGACAGCTGCAAAATAGGCAACACTGAAGAAGACATGCAGAGAAACACAACATTGACATTAACACTAGATGCTGGACAGAGTAAACACAAGGTTTAATTAACAAACCAAACCAAAACTAATTAACAAACAAACCAAACACGGTTATTAATCCAACACCGGTTGAACTGAATTAATTAAATGGGGACTTGGGAAGAGGAAAACCAAATATGGGCATAAGGGAACATGAGGGGGAGCACAAAGATAGAAAACACACACAGTCCTTAGGCATGACAGATATGATTAGTTATGATCTTTCCAGTCTCAGCTTCACATCCAAGCAGTTGAGCGATTTATCAAGGACATTAAGTTCCTCAACAGTTGAGGACTGGGCAGGAATCTTTGAGACAGTATGCCTTTATGCACCCCCCACACTTTTCTTTAATGAGCGGATGTCTTCACGGATTTCAACAAGCATCTCCATTACTTTTCTCTGGAATTCCAATGTCCTAGTGAGGTAACCGTTGAAATTCTCCGGAGCCATGGCGGACACAATTAATTAAGTGGTATCGACTAGGGATTTAGATTTAGATTCCTAAATAAATATTGAGTGTGCCTGACTCTGGGCCACATGCTAATACGTATTGTGTTCATTAACATTGTGTGTATGGGCAGACTAGATTAAGTTTAACCGCGAACCGCTGTTATGCACGTGCTAGGGAGTGTGTGTGTGTGTGCGTGTGTGTGTTAGGGGTGTTTCTGCTGGTCAAACGGGGCACATTGACAAACTTTTCCATCCTTTGCAATTTTTCAGGTCCTTAATGAAAGGTGTTTTGTGTTCCTGCCAAGGTGCTTTTCTCATAATAGGTATTAAGTCATATGGTATGTTACTTGTAAAACTCTTCTAAATTGTATTATTTGTGAGTCAAGTTTTTCCTTTAACTAAAATCACCATTTAGTTTTTTTGGTGGTGTGTGTGTGCTTGTTGCAGATATTGAATGTGGCAGTGAAAACACACACGGTTCAAAGACCTCAACTAGATGTCAGTTACTAAAACATTATAGGTTAAAACGTCCTCAATATCCTTGCCCATACACTTTGATTGCACTTCGATCACACCTCTGTAGAGTCCAGAACAGAGACTCATCTCCGCGTACATCATCGGCTACATTCAGATGAAAAAGAAAGGAAATTCAGGGAAAAAATACTCCAAAGACAAGTTCCAAGTGGTTGAAGCAGTGGAGTATGTTTTGAATAATGACCAGAAACATACTACCAATATATGCACCAATACTGCAGTCATTGCAGCAGCTCCTTAGTGTGACCAGTTATTCGTTGACCATAAGGTACAAATTACTATTTCTAACAATTAAACTAGAAGAAAATATGACTACGCCACCCCCAACTTTAACAACTTGGGAGAAAAGACCACCCGCTCAAGCCATTCAAATGAATGAATTTGAAGCCAGAGTACAAAAGGAGTTTACAATTTATTCAAAACAGCTATAGCAAAATATAAGCTCCATACAAACAAAGACTGCCAACAACCCCCTCTACTGGTTCAGAATATTACAACACCAAAATGAGGCATAAAGAATCAAATCAAAATCAAATAAATAATAAATCACATCAATCTTAAACCCATAAGAAATATAATTACATGTTAAAGGCACAGTACTGTCTGTAGTTGGGTTGATGCCCTGCCAGAGAAGTACCCACATGACTACTTCGTTTGGCCACTCCCACTAGTTACATTTAAAAGATATCCTTATATCAAAAGTAGGTGTTGTTAAACCGCTGTTGTTACTAACCCTTAAAGGTACAATTATCACTAGCATGAGCACCTAACACTAACTTCACTTGTGCATATGTGTCTTTATAATGACTTGTTTCAGTGCATGCATGAACCTCTTGTCACTGGCTGAAAGATCTGAAAGTCTATTGTAAAGGTATAATGAACTGGTGCACACTGTATAGCATGAATTTGGTGGCGTTTGATCACAGTTCAATTTTGTTGATATTTAGTCTGAAATGTGGAAAGAATAGCAGATGGTATTCAACACATTTGACACTACCTGACCACAGTAAATGCACAAGATAACATCTCAGAGCAAATATCAACAAAATAAACATTCAAAGTCTCATTCAAGCATCATGGCAAAGCAGTTGTATTGAATTGCTGTAATTACAGTGAGTCTGAAACAAACACTGCTAACAAAAGCAATGTAAGCTATTAATGTGGGCACATCTTTTCCACTTGGTGGATGACTTCTGTCTTGGGTGCATGGCTTATTCACAGGTTATCCATTCATTTTCTGAACTGTTTAAAATCTCCAATTAACCTAACTGCATGTCTCTAGAAATAAGAGATGTCAAGTCCTAATTTTACTTAAAAATGTTACAACACACACGGTATTTAGGAGGGTTTATTCTGGGGAGACAATTTGCTTTTGTGAGTACGGCCCATGTTTGCTTTGATTTGTTTAAGGTTCTTATCAAACAAGTTGCTGACTTTCCAATGTTCATCCTTGTATACACACAATTGCTTAATTCATGTTATTTTTTAAATATTTTTTTTAGGTTGAAGTATTTGCATGATGGCTCCACCAGTGAAAATGTGGATTGTTTTTGGCGATGACAATGTTGAGAAGCTGCCCATATAATCGGGCATTCCGAATTCTGCGGAGGATCTCTCAAATGAGATCAAACGTCAGGTTGATATTGAGGGGGACATTAGACTCCAGTACATGGACAGCGACTTTGACAATAACTTTGTTAATCTCAATCAAATTAGTGATATACAAGACGAGAGTACAGTGAAAGTAATCTCATTGTCAGATGCTTCAGATGTCAGTCAAGGCTGTTTGAACCAGAGATGTGAAGACACATCTTTGTCCTCTGACACAATAATACTCTCCTCCCCTGACTCAGTGACTGCTCGATCACAGTGGTCATAAACCAATAACATCTGCAAATGCACCCTATATGAATATAAGATTTATTGTATGGTACACTGTAAAATTTTTCCAGGATTTCACAAGATATAACTGTAATATTTCACAGTTAATTACATTATTAGCACTTCACAGGCTTTAACTGTGATAATTCAAAATATAATACCGTATTTAGACTTTTACTGTGAAAATAATGCAGGCGCGGGGCTTTTACAAGAAACTACTGTAAAATGCCGTCTTTTTTGAGTGGCAACTGCGGCAGCGTCATCAGAGCGTCATCAGAGCTCTCTGATCTACGTGGTCTCATTCAGTGGATTCAGACAGCGGTAAGTGTTTAAATGTCAAACTTTATCAATTTGATGTTTTTTTATATGATAGTGCATGTAATTTAAAAGTATGAACCAAATTAGCGTTAGTTGTAGGTTCTGTTGTCATGTTTTTGTAACTTAGCTGGAGCAGACTCGCGTCGACGTTTAAGCGCGCAAATTTGAATGAAAAGACGTTGGTTGTAGTGTTAATTATACCGTATTAAGTTAACTGTGAGATGTCTGATTAGATACACCGTCGAACATTTAACTTTAGCTTTACTTAAAGCTTATCTTAGTTACTCTAACAGCGTTCTCTCTTTTACCACAGCATTTTCTACATTGACCGACAATAAATAAAGTTATAAGGTAAGATGTGGCCTTAATGTGGGTATTATGACAGTTATTATTAACTAGATAAATTATGGTGTTTGTGGATTTGGGCAAAGGTGGATTAAATTAATCTCAAATTAGTAACTTTATAATTTTCTTCCCTGCTATGTGTGTGAAACGGAGCAACCGTTGTCTTTCTCGTCAACAGAAAAATGAAGTGCACATGTTCATGTATTTTTTTTAATTATCTTGTCTCTGGAATTTTCCACTGCCAAAATAAATGTTTTGCGCGGCAGTTTTCCCGCTTATCTGTGTTTTGCCAGTACATTAATGTTGGTTATAACTAGACAGTCCAAAGTAATTGCAGTGATTTGTATCTGTAGGATATACGTTTGTAATTATTGTCTTTTAATCGTCATCTGGTAATGGTGTTTGTATATACAACTTAAATACAAACCGTATAGTTTAGTTTCCAGTAGCCTACAGGGTGGTGATGTAGCTTTCTAGCTACACTACACGCTGTTCATTTCCAGTGTTGGTGAATGGTCACGTGATCCGCGTTTTCAGTCGTTTTAATGTGGACGGAGATCAATTCTAATACGCAGCTAAAACGCTGGTGTGGACGGAGATAGTATTCGTTTTAATTCTCCGTTTCTAAACGAAAACGCAGTAGTGTGGACGGGGCCTTAATTTGTGTGTCTGTGCCGGAGACCAGACCAGATTAGACCAGAGACAAAGCTTTAAAAAAGTCAGAAAAAACTAGAAAACTGGGTGCTTTATTGTGAAAAAGATATAAGAAATGAAATGTTTATCACATCATCTGTGAACGGGTAATAATTCTAGGAGGAAGAGTACAAATAGAAACAGCCATAGGGAGATGGACAGGCAACAGGCTCTTACTCCATCCTCTGCAAACGGAACATGTAAATTATGTAAATTGTTGTGTGCGAATGCTTTGCCTAGGTAAATCACACACCTCTACTTTGGTGAAGGTCTATTCTTGACTGTGTTTGTGATGGAAATGTTTTTCAGTTTAGTTCCATGCATTTTTTTTTTCTGAATTACAGTACTTACACCTGAATTACACCTTTGTTTAAACTGAGCTAACTTTAGTTTGACTCTGTACTGCAAAAGCAGTGACACACTGAAGGTGGTGACTGGGAACTGACACCTTTTTCATCACACGAATTAAACTAACAGGTTTCTTCTGTCTTTTTGTTTGTAGGTGCTTCTTGGGCATCAACCCAGAGACGGGCACAAAATCTAAGAGGCAGAGAGGTCACATGAACCAGCAAGTCTGCACTCTTATCAGGAAGCTCATTGACTTCGAATGGATGTCAATCTAATGTAAGCTGTGTTCCAATTTAAGAACGGACTAATGAAACACAGTATCTGTGTTAAAGGAACATGCTGACTTTTTGTGACTTTATCTTATTCCCCGTATCCCCCAGAGTTAGATAAGTCTATACATACCCTTCTCATCTCCGTGCTTGCCGTAAGTCTGTCTGAGGCACCCACCGCTAGCCTAGCTTAGCACAAAGACTGGAGGTAAACGGCTCCAGCTAGCATACTGCTCCCAATAAGTGACAAAATAACGCCAACATTTTCCTATTTACATGTTGTGGTTTGTATAGTCACAGTGACTAACCATCTTCTAACCGTATACACACTGGGAACTATATTCTCAGAAGGCGAAGCACTGCTACTTGGGGAGTGATTTTCTCACAGCACCTGAGAAGCCCTGTGGTGAGGAGCAGAGAGTTTGCTCAGAATTGGAGTAAATCACTCCAAAGAAGTAGCAGTGCTTCGCCTTCTGAGAATATAGTTCCCAGTATGTATACAGTTAGAAGATGGTTGTGTCTCATATGACCTTGTTATTTGTACACACTGTGACTATAATAAGCTAAAGTCCCAAAAAGTCGGCGTGTTCCTTTAAGCTAGATGTAGTTATGCAGTAAGAAGTTTACTGAAGCTATTAAAGGGTTAGTTCACCCAAAATTGAAAAATCTGTCATTAATTACATCCCCTCACGATGTTCCAAACACAAGAATTTTGTTCTACACAAATTAAGAAAATTTTAAGCAATCTGAGAGTTTTCTGATCCCACCTATAGACTACTATGTTATAACCATTTTCAAGTCCGAGAAAGGTAGTAAAACCATCGTTAAAATAGTCCATGTGACTACAGTGGTTCAACCTCAATGTTATGATGCGACGAGAATACTTTTTGTGCGCAATGCAATCACATGCATGATCGAGAATACATCACGTGAACAGCATCGGATACTGGCACAGAAAGGAAAAATGTTGAATAAAGTCGGTATTCTATTTTGTTTTGTTTTGTTTCTGCGCAGTAAAAGTATTCTCGTCGCTTCATAACATTAAGGTTTAACCACTGTATACATATGGACTATTTTAACAATCTTTCCGGGCCTTGAAAGTAAAATAATTGCTGTCCATGGAGGATACAGAAAGCTCTCGGATTTCTTAAAATATCTTAATTTGTGTTCCAAAGATTTTTGGGGTGAACTATCCCTTTAATGTGTTCTATAGTGTCTCCTGATTCAATGTAGAGTTTAGACAGACTGCAAAATAAATGTGTAAAATTAATTGTTTTTACGTTTATTTGATTTTAACATGCCTTGACGTCTAAAAAATGTCAAATTTACAGTACTTTACAATAGTTTTAAGTGTAAATTTACCCGTAAACCCCGTAAGACCTTTGTTCATCTTCGGAACACAAATTAAAATATTTTTGATTAAATCTGAGAGCTGTCTCACTCCTCCATAGGCTTCTAAGGGATTGAAACTTGCTGGCCCAGAAAATGTATTAAAAACATCATTAATATAGTCCAAGTGACTACAGTGGCTCAATCTTACGTTTACCAAGCAACGAGAATACTTTTTGTGCGCAAAACCCCCCCAAAAATAATGACTTTATTCCACTATTCATTTCCTTCTCTCTGAGCCTCGGGTGAATTCATGTAGTATAACAGCGTAGCGCTTCTGTGTTATACGTCACATGCATCACACGCATGACCAGCGTCGGCCAATAGTGAGCCTACGTGTGACGTATAACACAGAAGCGCTACGCTGTTATACTACATGAAAAAACTCAAGGCCCACCGAGAAGGAAATGAATTGGGGAATAAAGTTGTTTTTTGTTTTTTTTTTACGCACAAAGTATTCTCGTCGCTTTATAAACTTAAGATTGAGCTACTAGAGTCACTTGGACTATATTAAAGATGTCTTCAATACATTTTTCTGGGCCAGCAAGTTTCAAACCCTTAGAAGCCGATGGAGGAGTGATCCAGCTCTCAGATTTCATCAAAAATATCTTAATTTGTGCTCTTTAATTACTGACAGAATTTTCATTTTTGGGTGAACTAACCTTTTAACCTCAATCATGTTACTTTCAGTCCTGTTACTCACGTTAAAAATAATAGGACTGGGTAAAAGTAACAGGAGTGATTAGAGTCCTGGTTTGTTGATTTAATATTAATTGAGAGTACTATTCACATTTTTTTTAATAGTTGAAATTACTTAAATTGTAGACATTTTAGGATTAGTGTTACAATGCGAGCACCATACTTACAGGGAGTCAGTCCACCACAGAGTAACTTAAACTTTTTGTCTTTCTTATCTTTTGTATATAGTGGATAGAACCCACACTATGCAGGTGCCAGCTGCGAGGGAAGGAGCGAGACACCTGCGACCCTCTCTATTCCCACCTTTTTGTCTTTTCTTACATCTCTCTCCCTCACTCTCTCTTCTCTGTCTCCTTCTTTCTCTTTTGACACACATTCCTGTTACCCAGTGTCAATCCCTGTTGCCCAGTGTTTTATTCATGTAATTAAATTGTATTTTACTTCTAAAAAATAAAAGTTATGTCACTGTTTTTATCAGTTTTGTTTGGTCCATCATTTATGCTAAATCACAGTAATAGATAGACATTCACAGTTATGTACAGTAATTCTACAGCTGCTTACTGCTAAATTACAGTAATAGATAGACTAATTTCACAGTTAAATACATTAATTCTACATCTGCTTGCTGCTAAATTACAGTAATAGATAGATACTAATTTCACAGTTAAATACATGAATTCTACAGCTGCTTACTGTTAAATTACAGTAATACATAGACACCAACTGTAATTTCACAGTTAAATACATTAATTCTACAGCAGCTTACCGCTAAATCACAGTAATGCGATGTCAGAATTACTGTGAAGTCACAGTATACAGCTGTCATTTCACAATAATTTGCTGTAAAAATGTTACAGTAACTTACTGTGAAAGTCATGCAATTATTAACCTGCAATTTATTGTAAATTTACAGTCAAATAATTAACAGTGTATTTCACAAAGCTTCCCTTTTCACTCTTTTTCTCTACTTGAGACTAGGCCTGTTGCAATGGTCAATATATCAAGTTGTCGCACATTTTTTGTGCTGCGATATTGCCATTGATCATTTTCTAAAATCCTAAATATATTATAATTTTTAGATAATGAATGCCAGTGTGCTGCCTCTGTCATCTCCTCTGCTCTCTGTGGCGGAGGTTGGGCTGGGGCTCAGGCGCGGATACACACACACAGAGCGGAAAGTGTCTGGTAATGCAAGCCGCAAGCTTTCTTGTAACGCGATAAAAACGCGTTAACTTGCCCAGCCCTAGTTTATTTATATCGTAATTCCCTCTGAATGTGTAGGAAAACTTTATCTAGCATTAAGTAGCAGCTAAAAGTCAAACTTCACTGCACTAGCTAGCAGCCTGCAAACTAAGTTAAAGCATTGAATGTTAGAATACCACAGGCGTCATCGCGCCATTAAATATGAAAAGCTATTTTCTGGACTGAAGACTCAGGGTGTTTGTTTGCAGATGTGTGTGTTCAGTAGAGCTAATGTTATATTTTTGGCCAACCAGTGTGGGAAATATAGTGTGACAGTCTAGATTTAAGTAACTATAACACAAGAACAAGCTTTGACTTATTTATTTTTCTCTGTGATTAAAGAGCTGTTTAAAGACTTTTTTCTCTTAAAGATAACAGACTTTTTGTTTGTATCAATTACCTCATCTTCACAGTTCACATATTTTTAGACGTTTAACCTTTTCAGTGGTGAGTTTAAAATATTCCAGCGGTCCTGCCAGAGTGAGTTTCTTTAGACGACCGTTATTTTAGAACGTTCCCCTTACTGTTTCCATGGCGATGCGTCAGGCTTGTCACGTGACACACCACGCATACAATAATACCAAATGGCAGATGGATCGCTTTTATTTCGTTTTTCCTCTTAATTAAAATATTCACAAACTTGCATACCATGTCATGAACATGCATAGTTGTGATAATATGACGAGCATTGCACGTCTCTCTCTGGCTCAGCTCCAGCCAACGCGCGAAAACGCGGTTTGAATTTGACAGTCATGTGACGTCATCGAACGTTCTAAATCATTCTCAGTGGGACCTTACCGCTCAAAAGGTTAAAGAGGCAGAGGCAGAGTAAATTGCATTCCCCAAATTCTTGAGATGTAACATGTGTTAATTGTGTTATTACAAGTGAGTGGTAAAGTGGTAGTTATGTAAAAATAAACCTTTGTAGATCCTATAAATATGTCTATTTATTAGGCACATTGTTGGCACCTTTCTTTTTGACATTTTAATGGAGTCTAAGCTCATTTAAGTGGTTCCAGAGCCCCACGAACACCTGTATTTTGCACACTGATTCTAAGCCAATTTGACAATGATCCTGCTTGAGATTTTGATTGATCGAGTGATTGAATTACATTTTCCCAGGGTAAGGATTATTACTAGTTATGAAGAGAAGCAGAGATTTTTTGTCACTCCAGTTATACAATTACAACTTTGTAAAACATCACTAAACAAGAATAATAGTTTAAACAGTTGTAAAAGACAGAAGAACAATAATAAAATGTTCACTATACACAAATACACACACAGAAACGTGTGTGTCTATGTATGTACATATGTATGATGGTGTGAGTGTAAAAAATATATATAGTTATACATGTGTGTGTGTGTGTGTGTGTGTCAGAACCTCCAGCCTATTGATGTCTCAGATGTCTCAGATATCTGTGTATTCCCACAGCTGACCAGCCACACCCAGAGGAGGATCCAGCAGTCTCTGGACCTCCACCTGCTAAGCATGGTATGTCAAGTTCTGTTATGTCCCGATATGTCATTCATGAACAGTTACCTGAAGTTGTGATGTACTCTCATACTAAATTTAATTTAAAAAGGACGGTCCAATTTTGCCCAAAGTGAATGCTATTAATTTGCTAATACAGCCCCCCGGTGCAGGGGTCGCGAGATGATTTCTATAGGCCAGGGTCCCCGCGGGTCCTTAAAAAGTCTTGAAATGTCTTAAATACAATTTTCGATTTTTAAGGTCTGAAAATGTCTTGAATCCTGGAATTTTCCATATGAATGTCTTAAATTTCATGTGGGGTCTTAAATTTCATGTCCGACTCGTCATTTTTATTTATTTTTTCAACCGCAATTTGACCAGCACAACATTTGGGGGCAGCACTTCGTGGGTGCAACCTGCATCATACCATATGTCACATACGAGTAAGTGATTGATGAACGCGTAGCGCTGATGGTTCGCCACCACGGCATTTTGTGAAATCGCAAACATGGGCAAAGACGATAAAGCTGTGGACAAGACCACGATTGTCAGGTCTCGCTATCTTGGTTCTCAGTTTTTGAGCACCTCAATGGCAGAAGACTTGCTGGAGCACTTTAAGGTAAGACTCTAAAAGTAACATTTAAAATGATTTGAATATGTTAAAATGTGTTTTTGTTTCCTAATGAATATTTGGGACAAAAATATCGATGCGTCCCAATTCTTGGATTGATTTAATTTTTTTTTCCGAATGCGTTGCAAACTGATTATGAGCTTCGTTTTTGCAGATGGCGCTCTAGGCTAGTTTTTAACCGAGCACTCAAATGCTCACGACGAAGAGCGCTCGTGCGTTCTGCTGAGTCTGAGAATGTAATTGATATATTGCTTTTATGACGCAAGATTAATGTAAACGCCCCACTGCAAACACCCTTGTACTTCGCTTCAACCTTTTCGAACTTTATTAATTATTATTTTATAGTAGGTTCAAGTGGTGTGTGTAAGGCATCTAAAACACGCATTGGCATCTGCTGTTAAAAACTAAACTAAGAATCGATTCGAGAGAGAATCGCAATGCATTCAGAAAAATTGGAATCGATCCAGAATAATTTCTCGATTCAAAATGCATCGATATATTGTCCCATCCAATCAGTTAAAAAAATGTTGTGGGTGGGTGACATCTAGGCATAGGACTACTGCATTATGGATGGAAGGCAGTGCTGTAAATAACTTTATTATATAAAGCATTCAATATGCATTATGCTTCTTGCATATTTTTTATGTGAAAAGTAAAATTTAATTAAATTAAATAATGTAGCCCAGTTCATAATTAGACTCCAAATATCTGTTTTGTGCTTCTCAATTTTAGGTTAACAACGTTGACACTGAACCCTATCACATAGGCCCAATTCGTGAGCATTCACTATTATGGCTTAACTTGTTTCTCAAACATTTTTTTCTTTCAAATCAAGGACCACTTAGCCAATAAAAAAAAGAAAAGAAAAACTTGACATATTTGGCTTAATGATCATCCCTTATGCATGTACAAATGCAGGCCATTTTAGTCTTCTGAAACCATGGCTAACTTCACCTGCTAATAATGTGCATGATTAGAAAACAATTCATGTGAAGTGAATTGGAAATGTACAGCGGTGTCACAGCCCATGTCAGTCATTTTTGGTTGATGACTTTTGCTCACAGACCTCTTTGGTAATCTGGCATACGTCCAGTGGTCCCCAGACCACAGTTTGAGAATCACTACTTTAGACAAACCATCTAATCTGAGTGAACATGAATGAAAATGTTATCATTCTTGAGGTGGACTTTGTTTTGATTTTATTTTTTTATAATTTCAGGAGGGCACCAAGGAACTTAATTTAATGAACATGCTTTCTGTGTCAATGGATGGACCCACAGTAAATTGGAAAGTCATGGATCTCCTACAACTGGAACATGCAATAAATTTCTGATCCTGATCTTTCCTACAATTGTCTGTCATTCATTAGGTTTATGCATAGATTATTGAATGTGCTTGCATTTATCTGTGTCTGAAATGACATAGAAAACACTAATCAGACCCTGAACAACATTTTCTTGGGGGAGAACCCCCAAACCCAGCTCAAAACTATTAGGCAGCAACATTTAACCATAATTTAGATCAAGTATGATGAAATGGGCTTTTGTAATGTCCTGGGGCTGTCTTCCATGTCTTTTTCAAACTGCTATGAGGGGCCAGAATTTAGAAATTACCTGAAGTACCTTAAAGGCTGATAGTTTAAACATAGTCAACCATGTCAGGGTTGTACGGTCAATCAGCACTTGGTATAAAAGTTTTTGTGACCCTTTGACCTGTCTTGAGCGTGGCTGTGGTGAGTTGTGCCACACTAATGCTTCGCCACATCAATCTGTGTTGTCGGACTGAACATTTTCCTGTATTTTTGTTTAGATAAAGTCTTAAATTTTCCCTTTAGAGGACTTAAAAAGGTCTTAAAAGTCATTAAATTTGCTGTTAAAAAATGTGAAGATACCCTGTAGGCCCTATATTCTTTTGTTGCAATAATTTTAACCCTTTCGCACGTACAATCAAACTGGTGTGATCATTCTAGGCTGGTCCCTGGAGTGGACGACCACACCGGTCAGTGCATGACGTGAAATTCAAATGTGCTCTCTCACATTGGCTGGCGCTGAGCCAGAGACAGGTGCACTCAGAGCTGTCATCACAACTTTTCAGTGTTTTCAACAACATAATGTTTATTTTAGGTTTCAGACATATAGACGGTGGGCCGAGGGTCCGTATCTGCTTTACTTTTCGAAATGAATGATCCCCATGGAGGGAGAACCTGGATTTGTAAAGTTGGGACGGTTGTTTTATTCTCAACGATATGAAAAGTGTTGCCACTCCCATTTATTGCACATTTTCCCCGAAATCATAATGCACGATCCATAAATATGCAGGCAAACGCGGTTGCCTACTATATTAGTTGAGCCAATAGCGCGGCAAGATACTGACATGGGATTATTACTATCCAATCAGATGTAGTTTATTTAGAACAGCTGTTACACGAATGATTCCGCTATCAGACACAAGCACCAGCGGTGCACTGATCGTCAAGGACATTCTTTGTGTGATTGTAAGTATTCATTTAATTAGAATATATTTATATAAAATGTTTGTTTTGTACACTGTGTTGTTCAACGCGTGTAAGCGTCTCGTTAGTGTCGTTTTAAGTAGGGTAACGTTTCACCTGGCGAACTAGCAGTAGCCAGAGCCGTTGAGAATATCATATTTAACGGTTCTGGCAGTAACTAGCATCATGCGATTACATATTTGATTTGGTGTAAACATTACATTCTAACGGTGACACTTCGTGACACTTCGTCCAACTCGCATAGACTACAGCTCCACTGTATGTTGGTGGATAATTACCTTAGACTCAAGGCGAACATGAACCTGTTGATGTTTAAGACATATATTTAATTACCAGTTACATCTGACATAAGGTTATAGAGTCAGTATCCTAATATTCGAATCAATATTCAAACCGGAGGGCTAAGAACTCTGACGTTAGTTAGAACTGTATGTATTAGAAAAATAAGATTATCACTATCAAAGAACATAAACTGCATTTATTTTTAATTTTAAAACAAACAAGATAAGTATAACTATCAAAAAACATAGACTATCAAACAAAGCAGAGTTATAATGTACGTAAACCTGTCATACAGATTTACTTCTGCAAGAGTAGCAAACACACATCTCCCCACATGTGTACATGCATACACACATGTGCTCTAGTAATCTCCAAGTGACTTATTGTCACAGTTTGCACACTGACAGAGGTTTGTACATGGCAGCTCATGCAGTTTACCTGTGCATCTACCTTTAACACAATTAGTTTTTTACATGAGCAGTGCACAAGTTCCAGTATGGCCTCTGGAGCTGGCGGAAGAGTCATCCAGTCTACTCCGTAGGAAATCTCCTACCATCTTCCAGCCATGATTTACAGGCGGAGGAATGTCTGGCATGCACTCAAGACACCTCCTGTGTACTGCAGCCTGATAGCTTGCCCGCTGGATGTGTTTATGCAAGGAGTCTTTGTTTGGAGGCAAGTCTCTCTCAGAACATTTACCTGATTTGAACAGGTTGGCCCTTGCAATATTGACATCTTGGCAGTCCTTCTGATCATATAGATCACACGTGTAAGCTTCCAGAGCCTCAAATAGTTCTGGTGATGGGGTGAAACTTGTTCCTAGTTCTCTAAACATGGTGATGTATTCTGTTTTTGAACTTAGTTTTTTGTATGCAACCTTTTTTCATTTTCCAACCTTATGCAGAGCGCTCACTGTGTCACATCCAGAAAAGGCATGCAGACCTACAAGGGCATCACATTTGTCTTCGCCAAGATGGGCATGTAGCTTGGTAATGTCAGTAATGTGTGTGTCTCTCCCCTTGGCTGTATGGAAATGGAGGTGGCCATCAATGTGGCTGCAGAAAGCTAGAGCCAGCACAAAGACATTGGTGTCTGGGCTCTTGATTACCAGGTCATGGCTGTGTTTGGCTGCATGGGCTGCACGCAGAATCATTCTGGTGTCTGCCTCCTCTTGACTTGTCTCTAGGTCTTTGAGTTCCAGGTTGGTCATTTCAGCCCAATATGCCGTCAAATACCTTGCATAATTTACTTTGTCACAGGCAAAAAACCAGGGCAGCATACTTTGCACAGTGGACAAATGGAGAGCCCAGTTCCCCTCTCTTGTTGCCCTGATGAAAAGAAGCAAATCTTCCATCATGTCAAGGTATGTGCTCCAAAATGCAAATGTGTGGTTACAGTTGTTTTTCACCACAAATTCTTCATAACCTTGCAGTAACTGCTGAAATGTGTCTGATGTTAGCATGCCCTTGAACTCTTCAGAGGGAAAACACTCCTGCAGATCTGTTGCCACTTGTAAAGCAGCTGCATTTTGTTCTTGTGTGAGTGTGTCCAAGTTTGCCCACCACCGCAGTTTCTGGAGTGCTTCCATCAGGAGTTTGTGAGCCCGTATGCTCCTGTTGTAGTGATGGCCGGAGATCACTCCATCGATTGAGCTCAATCAAGATGTCCTCAAAGCCTGCATCACCATACAACTTTCCTATGCATGACAGATACGCCATTGCTGTGTGGAACTCTCCCATCCTCACTACGATTCTCTCAGAGTAAGAATCTGTTTGCCAACGGATCTCTTGGGCCTTGGCGTATATGGCTTGATCCATAACTAAAACAACTTCTTTTTGTTTCAAGCTGTCAGCAATGGCAATGGAGCGGCTCAGGATGGTGTGGACAGTGTTGAGATCAGTCGGACTGGCGTCAATCACTGGGAGGTAGCCAATATGTGTAGATGGTGGTAGTACTGTGTCTTCCTTCAACATTATATTATACCCTGTCCATCCAGGAAGGATTTTGTGCTGGGCCTCAGGTACTTTCAGTAAAAAGAATGCAGCATCAATTCCTCTACCGGTAGTTTGGGCATATCTGTATTGGTCCTGATGGAGATCAATCTTCAATGCAAAGTTCTGTGGACCAGACCGCTTTCCTCTTGTGTATGTTGAAAGATTCAGTGGAGGAGGATGAACCGACCGCTCTCGTGTTCTCTGTCTGGGTAATGTGTCTGGTAAGGATGCTGTATAACTATTTATGGCCCTCTGAATTATTATACCAGTGGTGTTATGTGTTGTCCCTTTACCTGAAAGAGTCTCCTCTCCAAAATCATTATTGTCCCAGACAAGAGTCACAGGCACTTCATCACTGATTTTTTCAGGGATGTATATTTCTCCCCTCTCCATTTGTAGATGAGCAAGGGCAGTATCATGCTCAAGGACCTGGGAATTAGCTTTGACAGTCGAAGTACTTTGCGTTGTTTTAACAGCCTCTCCTCAATGACTGTTTTGCAGAAGTGCTTGTATCCATTTTCATATATGTTTGTTTCTGTTCTCTCAATTTTGTGTGTGGTCAGATACCGGGTATAATCTCGATAGCATGTGAAGTGATACCGTGCTTCACTAGCCACCAAGTCCCTGTCTTGGATATGGAGAAGGAGAGACTCGTCCCTTTTTTCTTCAGCGGCGAGTAGCAATTTCCCGGCATGGAGTGCTTCACACTGTGTTAGATTTTATTTTACCCTTTTCCTGCTGTGTGACTGAACCTTGTACTTCTCATGTTTGCATATAATGCATTGTACTGGAAGCAGATGTGGGGCCCGCTTGGACGTGCAGGAATCACGGGTGTAAGATCTCAGAGCCCGTGTTTTAACTGGAGTTGCTTCACCATCCTCTGTCTCTACCACTAAAAGGGCAAAACAATAGATTTAGGTTCTGCACCCTTCCCCACATCACCTATTAAAGAAAAATGGTTTGTAACTTTCAGCAGGGTATATTGGTTCCACCTGTTCCCTTAACACGGGTAATAAACCTGTTTCACAGCTTTCAGGTGTCCGTCCTTGTTGATGTTAATGAGGCCATAATAGGAAGGGTTAATTTTTGCAGGGTGTTTTTTATTTATTTTTATTATATTAGTGATTAAATAAAAATAAAAATGGCATCATTACTCCATTCTTCAGTGTCACATGTGACATCCAGTCTATCACATGATCATTTAGAAATCATTCTAATATTCTGTTTTTTTTTTAGTGTTGCAAACAGTTCTGCTGTCTAATATATTTGATGAATAAAAGATTAAAAAGAAAAAAAATCTAATAATATAAATCTTATTTACTATCACTTTTTATCAATTTAACATATCCTTGCTGAATAAAAGTATTGATTTTATTTAAAAAAGAAAAAAAATTACTGTCCAGTAGTGTATATTGTTGTTACAAAATATTTTTATTTAAAAAAAAAAGCAGCAGCAGTTATGTTTTTTTGTTTTGTTTTACTTTTTATTCCTCAAAGTATCCTAAAAAAGTATCACATTTTCTGAAAACATATTAAGCAGAACTGTTTCCAACTTTGATAATGAATCATCATTAGAATGATTTCTAAAGGATTGTGTGATAATTATCCTAAAAATTCAGCTTTGCATCAAAAATAAATGATAATTTAAAGTATAATAAATTGAAAATCAATTCAGTCAGGACCACTTGAGTCAAAAATACCATAGACAATTCTTTAGTCAAAATTTTGTATAGCTTTGCATGATTATTTGCATGATTGTTAAAGTTACATTGGCGGTATGGCTCTGTTCTAAGTTACCCATACTTTTCATGAGCTCCATGAAAGAGTCAGGTAACAGCAGCAGCTTCTGGGGACAATCTCCCATTTAAACTGGGAGAGCAGCAAATAAAATTCCCCCCTTTACTTCAGTCTTTACGAAGGTCGCGGAGGGAACCCTGGCTCCTCTCTGGGAACAAGGTGTCCATATCCTCAACTATCTCGAAGACTGTCTGATTCTAGTTCACTCTCGAGCATTTTTTTTTATTTTTTTTATTTCATTTATTATACAGGAAAGGTTAAAAAGTAACATTGAGATACAATTTAAACGGGCCTGACTCAGTTTAAAAACTGGTTTCCAGCAGGTTCCTGTTCTGCAGAACATAGAACAAAACACAATTTACAACATAAAAAGAAAAGAAAAACAACACTTTTAAACATAAGCTAAACAAATACAGAGAACTAAAAAACAACAATACAAGCAAAACTAGGACAATATAAAAACAATTAATGAACACAAGTGTAACTGTTCAGTAAAAACAGTTTGTATGCCTTTTTGAAACCTGTAACAGATGGTATTTTTCTTATGTGATGTGGAATATCATTCCAAATTTTTGTGTATGTATAAAAAAAGGATTTCTGACCATAGTTATTTTTGTATGAAGGGACTGGTATGAGTGCCTGTGATACTGACCTAGTATGGCGTACTGGCCTCCTATTGTCTGATTGATGAATTGCGTCAAATGTTGATGTAGTAGCATTTTGAATTTGAAAATAAAATTTAATAGCATGACTATTTATATAATGCTGAAAAGTCAGTGCATTTGAGCGTTTCAACGCAATGCAATGATGGGACCATTTTGGGAGATTACTGTGGATTTTAAAAGCACGATTGTATACTTGGTTGTGCAAGTACAGGGATCTGGTGCTCAGATACCTCGCTCATCTGGGTCTTCAGGGCCAACTTGGAAAAGAGCAAACTCTCCCCTGTGCAGAGGATTATTTTTTCTCTGTACGAAAGAGCATGTGTAGTCACTGTTGAATTGCCTCAGACAATTTGAGGGCAAGAGAGCGGTTCCACTGAAATTGTTTCAGAGGCTCCTGGGGCATATGGCATTCACAGCACCAGCCATACTATTTGGGTTGCTCCATATGAGACTTCTTCAGCTTCACGACAGGATAGGCGATAAGTTCGTGGATGGCTGCTGTAGCTGTGACAGGACAAGCAGTGAGTTCCTGAGCGGCCTCCGTGGCCATAACAGGACAGGCAATGAGTTCATAGATGGGCTCCATTGCTGTGACAGGACAAGAGGAGAGTTCAAGGACGGATACTACTGACATCTTGGAAGGTTCTGCAGCAGTTTCCGCCACCTCTGGAGGTTCCACAGCAGTAACAGTCTCCTTGACAGCAACACAACAGGCTGAGAGAACATTGGGGGAGCAACAGATAGGACGAGACTAGACTCTGGAAATTCAGATGAGATGTGACGAGGCTCTGGTAGTTCAGCTGGAATGTGATGAGGCTCTGGATTATCTGTTGTGATTTAAATGTCTCAGTACACATAGCCTAGTGACTGCAGAAAAAAAAGTTATCCATGCATTCATAAATTTGCAATAGGCAATTATTTCATTTTATTGAAATGTACACATTTTTGAATATTTAAATATTATATCTAAATATTCGTTTGGATGTAATATAAAAGTCACTTTAATTATAACTAGGTAACTAGGATTTACACAAGCTCCAGTCTGGATCCAGAACACCTGAGAAGATGATGCTGACCCTCAGAGGACCCCAGATGATGCTAACCCTGAATCAACAACAGAACTAACAATTATTGCTACAAGTGTGACTGCATCATATAATTATTATTAATTATTAATAATATTAATAATGTTTATTGTCTGAAAAATCCTGTCATACGTGCACAAACTGACAGTCACCACTGTCATATAAGCCATTACTAAATATTGTAGAAACATAATTTTCTGTAAAGTTGCTTCGTAACGATTT
Source organism: Carassius auratus (assembly GCF_003368295.1). NCBI lineage: Eukaryota > Metazoa > Chordata > Actinopteri > Cypriniformes > Cyprinidae > Carassius > Carassius auratus. The sequence goes on along the minus strand of NC_039271.1, from coordinate 21,466,152 downwards.
GTATTGTAAAAAGCACTATATAAATAAACTTGAATTGAATTAATTATAATATTCGGTCCCTACATGAAGAGAGAGTCAGTCTGCTGTGTGAGGAAAGTGAGTCTCCGGCTGCGGAAAGTGGGTCTCTAGCTACGTGAGGAAAGTGAGTCGTTCGCTGCATGAGTCATTCGCTGAGGAAAGGGAGTCGTTCGCTGCGTGAGTCATTCGCTGAGGAAAGGGAGTCGTTCGCTGCGTGAGTCATTCGCTGAGGAAAGGGAGTCGTTCACTTCGTGAGTCATTCACTGTGTGAGGAAAGTGATTCGTTCACTGAGGAAAGTGAGTCGTTCGCTGCGTGAGGAAAGTGAGATGTTCGCTGCGTGAGGAAAGTGAGTCGTTCGCTGCGTGAGTCGTTCGCTGCGTGAAGAAATTGATTTCCTTCACTGAGGAAAGTGAGTCGTTCGCTGCGTGAGGAAAGTGATTCATTCGCTGAGGAAAGTGAGTTGTTCGCTGAGTGAGTAAAGTGAGTTGTTCGCTGCGTGAGGAAAGCGAGTTGTTCGCTGCGTGAGGAAAGTGAGTCGTTCGCTGCGTGAGGAAAGTGATTCATTCGCTGAGGAAAGTGAGTCGTTCGCTGAGTGAGTAAAGTGAGTTGTTCGCTGCGTGAGGAAAGCGAGTCGTTCGCTGCGTGAGGAAAGCGAGTCGTTCGCTGCGTGAGGAAAGCGAGTCGTTCGCTGCATGAGGAAAGTGATTCATTCGCTGAGGAAAGTGAGTCGTTCGCTGAGTGAGTAAAGTGAGTTGTTCGCTGCGTGAGGAAAGCGAGTCGTTCGCTGCGTGAGGAAAGCGAGTCGTTCGCTGCGTGAGGAAAGTGAGTTGTTCGCTGAGGAAAGTGAGTCGTTTGCTGCGTGAGGAAAGTGAGTCGTTCGCTGCGTGAGGAAAGCGAGTCGTTCGCTGCGTGAGGAAAGTGAGTCATTCGCTGCGTGAGGAAAGTGATTCATTCGCTGAGGAAAGTGAGTCGTTCGCTGAGTGAGTAAAGTGAGTTGTTCGCTGCGTGAGGAAAGCGAGTCGTTCGCTGCGTGAGGAAAGCGAGTCGTTCGCTGCGTGAGGAAAGTGAGTTGTTCGCTGCGTGAGGAAAGTGATTCATTCGCTGAGGAAAGTGAGTCGTTCGCTGAGTGAGTAAAGTGAGTTGTTCGCTGCGTGAGGAAAGCGAGTCGTTCGCTGCGTGAGGAAAGCGAGTCGTTCGCTGCGTGAGGAAAGTGAGTTGTTCGCTGAGGAAAGTGAGTCGTTTGCTGCGTGAGGAAAGTGAGTCGTTCGCTGCGTGAGGAAAGCGAGTCGTTCGCTGCGTGAGGAAAGCGAGTCGTTCGCTGCGTGAGGAAAGCGAGTCGTTCGCTGCGTGAGGAAAGTGAGTCGTTCGCTGAGGAAAGTGAGTCGTTTGCTGCGTGAGGAAAGTGATTTGTTCGCTGAGGAAAGTGATTCGTTTGCTGCGTGAGGTGAGTGTGTATACTGACTCACTTGATTAATTTAGAACCATGTTATCATTCAGTAAAGATTCACTGTTGTGGAGGTGCACTACATTTCCACTGAGGCTTTGATTGGAAACTATATCATTTGCGAAAATGAGTAAAACAGTTAATATTTAATCTGAAATTATTGTTTATAAATTTCTGTATGTTTAGGCGCTTGCTTAGCAAGCTAATCAACCACTTCATTAGCCTCCACTCCCACATGAGCAGGAACCCACAAACATTTTATCAAGCTTACTTTACTTACTCTTAACAAACTTGCAAGAATCTCATATGTAATGTCTTGCCTTGATGATTTTAATCCACTTGCAAGACTCTACCCACTGAAGGGCTACCATCATAGCAATTAATTCAGTTGCATAGACGGATACGTGATCAGTTATTCTTTTCCTAATGCTAATATGAAATTGTAGAATGTATACTGCAGCAGCAGTTCTACCAGAGATAGGTTCTTTAGAACCATCAGTGTATATATTTAACCATGATGAATAAATCTGATCTACTGCTGGACAATAATGTTCTTAGGGGTAGCTTTCTCATTTTTCATTTTTATTTGTATCTGAAAATCTACAATAGGCATAGGAAAAAACATGGTGGAATTCTGGATACTATCACAGTTGGACTAACATCACAATCAGCAATACCAACTACTCCTGCTTCCCTTTGCAGCAATCCACCCAAAGCTTTTAATATTTTTATTTCCATGCTCCCAGCATTCTTCAATTAAATTAATCCAATAATCCATTCTCATTGTATATCTACGAAGGTGTAAAGGAGCTTCCCCAACTTCTACCTGCATGGCAGCAATGGGTGATGTTTTAAACGCTCCGCAACATATTCTTAAAGCTTGACTCTGCATTGTTTCAATCTTTTTCAGAGTACTTTCAGTTGCAAATCCATAATAAATGCTTCCATAATCTAAACTTGGTCTGATTAATGTACAATAAATTATTTTCAAAGACAATCTACAAGCTCCCCATTCTATCCCAGATAAACATCTGAAAATACTTTTTTCCCTTTTGTTAAACATAACTTGAGTTTTAGCCACAGATAATCTAAAACTCCAATTATTTGCCCATACCTCCACTTTATCTACAGCTTTTTGTAATCTTTGGGACACACATGCAATATTACGTCCTCTTTTCCATATTGCCCCGTCTTCTGCAAATAATGCCCTTCCAATATCACCCTTAAAATTACTAAAAATATAATTGATCATAATATTAAAAAATACTGGGCTACAAACACTTCCTTGTGGAGTTCCATTATCTATTGTGTAAGTCTTAGAATACTCGACTCCTATCATTAACTTGTATTGTTCTTTCTAAAAGGAAATCCATAATCCAGTTGTATAGCTTTCCTCCAATTCCCATGCATTAAGTTTAATTAAAAGTCCCTCTTTCCAAAGCATATCATATGCTTTCTCAATATCAAATAAAAACCCCACCAAAACTTCTTTATTTGCCTGAGCTTTCCTAACATCGCCTTCTAAACTTAAAAAAGCGTCCATAGTATTCCGACCTGCCCTAAATCCACTCTGATATGGTGATATAAGACCTTTTATTTCCCATATATAATTTAGCCTACATATGATAATTGTTTCCATCAGTTTACATAAATAAGAAGTTAAAGCAATTGGCCTATAATTAATTGGATTAGATTTATCCTTTCCAGGTTTGCCAACTGGTACAATTATCCCATGCTTCCATGAAGAAGGAATCTTCCCTGCATTCCATACCTTATTGAAAAGATTTAAAATAATATTTAAAGATCTGATAAATGTTGGATCATTACATAACATATATCAGGAAATGAATGTTTAACTCCCCCTAGTGCCATCTTTAATTCATACATAGTAAACTCTGCATCTAAAGCATCACCAGAAGGACTTCTTTTCTTCGTTATATCTGGATATTTATTTTTGTTCTGATTTCTACTCTTTTTAATATCCTCTGATACATTATCATCATTATGGACTTTAACAAAAACTTTAGCCAACGTTTCAGCTTTTTCATTATCTGTCACGGCTATTCTTCCTTCATCATTTTTTAAAACAGGAAACCCATTTTCCTAATTGATCCCCATACTTCACTCACTTCAATATCATCTCCTATTGTAGTACACCAATCTCTCCAGTACTTCTTTTTAGCTCCTCTTACTATTCTTCTTACTTCAGCTATATTAAATAAAATCTTCAAATAAATTAGACTTTAAAATTTTTCTAAATGCTTTATTCCTATTATGTATTCCTATTATGTATAGCATCACTACACTGATCCGTCCACTGATCTGAAACTGCTTTCCTCTTTTTACATTGTCCCTTTTTTCCAATAATTTTTTTTTAATTAGTTTTTTTTCTTTTCCAATTTACTACTTTCCACCATTCATTCCCTCCTGTTCTCCAGCTACACGATTCATTTTCCATTTCCGGTTCACTACCAGAGCTATTGTCATTTCCTGCCATCAGTGCTCCAGTCACAGTCTCAAAGATGGTTTCCTTGGTCTTGTGGTGCTTTAAATGCTCCTTTGACTGCGGTCTAAAGGCAACAACAGAGCCAGGTACTGGCACGCTCAGATTACCTGGAAGATTTGTTCCACCTGGTTCACCACTGACTGAAGGAGGAGGAGTTTCACCACTGAGGAGCTCCCAGGCAGTTTGTCAGCAAAGTGTGTGTGTGTTTGTATATTGTATATGTTATTGTAAAACGAATTATTGTTATTGTGGTTTTTTTGTTAGTAAAGCGCATCTGACAGTCAGTTCTTCATGAACACGAATTTGTTAAGTGGCGAGTAGTGATGGAGAAACAGGACTTTTTAAAAATAAGAATCAATTGTTTCATCTAATGATTCAGTTGATTCAATATTTCATGTCAAATTCATACATGTATATTTCTTTTATAAAATGAAACAATATATTTAGTTAGAATTAGATACAACTGGAAAGTAAATTACCAATAAAATTTAAATCAGTATCAACAATTAAACGTTTCACCACAGAGGTGCACCGAAGAACACAAAAGTGGCATTTATTACAAACTGTTGAGGTTCAGTGGTGGCATAAATGCATTTAAATGTATTCAATATTATACATTAAACAATATTTGTTTATGAATATAGTAATTAATCTAGAATTATTAAATTATTTAACTGAAACTATATATTAAAAAATGAAACTAAAACCACCAGTAGGTTGCAGCAAGTCATTGTTTTCTATCACTGAATTATTCATTCATTCAATCGATTTGTTCAAATGGCTGAATCTTTCAAGAATGAAGCAAGTGATTGGCTGTACCCGAAATCACATGCTTCCCTACTATATAGGCTAGCAGGGGAAAACATTATGCAAAGAATAGGCAAAAAGTACCCAGATGACCTACTACTTCTGGTATGCTTCAGAAATATGCAAACAATGGAGACTTAACTACTATGTTTTGGCCAAAATTCTAATTTCAAAAATTTCAAATTTCAAAAAAGTTCCCCAGGTGCTGAAGTTCCTCCAGTACCCTGCGTCAATCAAGGTGACACTAGGTTCAGTACTCATGTTGCATGCTAATCTAGTGAGTTCTTGTACTGGGTTATTTGCTGAATACAGTATTGTTCAAAATAATAGCAGTACAATGTGACTAACCAGAATAATCAAGGTTTTTAGTATATTTTTTATTGCTACGTGGCAAACAAGTTACCAGTAGGTTCAGTAGATTGTCAGAAAACAAACGAGACCCAGCATTCATGATATGCACGCTCTTAAGGCTGTGCAATTGGGCAATTAGTTGAAAGGGGTGTGTTCAAAAAAAATAGCAGTGTCTACCTTTGACTGTACAAACTCAAAACTATTTTGTACAAACATTTTTTTTTCTGGGATTTAGCAATCCTGTGAATCACTAAACTAATATTTAGTTGTATGACCACAGTTTTTTAAAACTGCTTGACATCTGTGTGGCATGGAGTCAACCAACTTGTGGCACCTCTCAGCTGTTATTCCACTCCATGATTCTTTAACAACATTCCACAATTCATTCACATTTCTTGGTTTTGCTTCAGAAACAGCATTTTTGATATTACCCCACAAGTTCTCAATTGGATTAAGGTCTGGAGATTGGGCTGGCCACTCCATAACATTAATTTTGTTGGTTTGGAACCAAGACTTTGCCCGTTTACTAGTGTGTTTTGGGTCATTGTCTTGTTGAAACAACCATTTCAAGGGCATGTCCTCTTCAGCATAGGGCAACATGACCTCTTCAAGTATTTTAACATATGCAAACTGATCCATGATCCCTGGTATGCGATAAATAGGCCCAACACCATAGTAGGAGAAACATGCCCATATCATGATGCTTGCACCTCCATGCTTCACTGTCTTCACTGTGTACTGTGGCTTGAATTCAGAGTTTGGGGGTCGTCTCACAAACTGCCTGTGGCCCTTGGACCCAAAAAGAACAATTTTACTCTCATCAGTCCACAAAATGTTCCTCCATTTCTCTTTAGGCCAGTTGATGTGTTCTTTGGCAAATTGTAACCTCTTCTGCACATGCCTTTTTTTTAACAGAGGGACTTTGCGGGGGATTCTTGAAAATAGATTAGCTTCACACAGACGTCTTCTAACTGTCACAGTACTTACAGGTAACTCCAGACTGTCTTTGATCATCCTGGAGGTGATCATTGGCTGAGCCTTTGCCATTCTGGTTATTCTTCTATCCATTTTGATGGTTGTCTTCCGTTTTCTTCCATGTCTCTCTGGTTTTGCTCTCCATTTTAAGGCATTGGAGATCATTTTAGCTGAACACCCTATCATTTTTTGCACCTCTTTATAGGTTTTCCCCTCTCTAATCAACTTTTTAATCAAAGTACGCTGTTCTTCTGAACAATGTCTTGAACGACCCATTTTCCTCAGCTTTCAAATGCATGTTCAACAAGTGTTGGCTTCATCCTTAAATAGGGGCCACCTGATTCACACCTGTTTCTTCACAAAATTGATGACCTCAGTGATTGAATGCCACACTGCTATTTTTTTGAACACATCCCTTTCAACTAATTCAACTAATTGCCCAATTGCACAGCCTTAAGAGCGTGCATATCATGAATGCTGGGTCTCATTTGTTTTCTGAGAATCTACTGAACCTACTGGTAACTTGTTTGCCACGTAGCAATAAAAAAATATACGAAAAACCTTGATTATTCTGGTTAGTCACATTGTACTGCTATTATTTTGAACAATACTGTACATGAGATCGCCTTCGAGTAATCCTGTATGATTTTTTTTCCATGGTCCATTCATCCCTTTTAGAAAACCTGTCTTTCCCTTGACAGAATTTCTTCTGTCTGACATTGCATTGTTAGTTGTTCCATCTCTGTTTAGGAACTACCGCAGTGGTTCTTCCATATGTAGTACTGTCCTAGGTCAGTCCACATGTGCAACCTCCATGTCACCGTCCTGTGGTTACTTTAATACTCTGTTGTGTGGGTTGTATAATCACTAATCAGTGTTAAATTATCACTGGAGATTTACAATATACTGTTTACAGTATATATTCCATATTCCCCCCAGTTGAGCAGGGGTGTAGATTATGCGGGGGACACCCCCCCCCCCCCCCCCACACACACACTTTTAATATCATGGAAATTCGTCCCCCGCATTTTTTCAGTCAAATGTGTTCCCATAGATGTTTTCAAGAGCTGGTGTGAATAAATATAGATTTAAACTCAAAGAGACAGAAAAGTCTGCGCATGACCTGATATTTTATTCGGACCTCGGACCCAGAAGCGCTAAACACTCCTGCAGTGTGTGTTTCATCCATCCTCGATGAAACAGAAAGTCTTGCACAGAAAGTCATATCAGGAAACTCCTAATATGGGCAACAGCGTCCAGCTAGCGTTGTTTGGAAACAGTTGTTTTGACAGAAGAACTTAAGCTTTTGGAAACATGAAGACATTAATATACGATTGCGACAATAGATGGTTTTTCAAAACATCTCCAGCAGGTGATAAACGGTATATCAACAAAACAGTGCTAATTGACATAGAGTTATTACAGTATTGAAACTATCCAGCCTTCTTACGTGATAAATAAGTGTTTGTAGTATATTTAAAAAATATATATTTGTTATTGTCAAGCAGTTATAGAATAATTAAAGTCGCCGATAGTATCCACTACCAGTCAAGTCTCTTCTGTTCACCAAGCCTGCATTTATTTGATCCAAAGTACAGCAAAACAGTAAACTGAAATATGTTTACTAGACTATTTAAAATATCTGTTTTCTATTTGAATATACTTCAAAATGTTATTTATTGAGATTTTAAAGCTTGCTAAATAAAAGTATTCATATCTATAATTTCTTTAAAATCTATAAAATATATATATTTTTGAATGATACTTTGGATTAAATAAATGCAGGCTTGGTGAGCAGAAGAGACTTTTTTAAAAACATTACAAATCTTACTGTTCAAAAACTGTTGACTGGTTGGCTATAGATTACAGAAATGCTCCATTGTAATGTTTTATATTATATTGAAATGTGTGTGTGTGTGTGTGTGTGTGTATGTATATATATATATATATATATATATATATATATATATATATATATATATATATATATATATATATATATATATATATATATATATATAATTTCTGTCCCCCTCACTTCTGAAAAGATGGCTACACCCCTGCAGTTGAGCTCAAGCTTTTGTCATTTAAGGCCGTGCTCCTGGGTGCGCTTACTTCTATCAAGAGGATTGTGAACCTGCAGGCATTTTCAGTCACTGATTTTTGCCTTGAATTTGGGCCAGCTGACTCTCATGGTACCCTGAGACCCCAGCCTGATTATGTACCAAAAATTTACCAGGTAGGGACCAGGTAGTGAACCTGCAAGCACTGCCCTTGTAGGAGGCAAATCACAAGGTGAGCCATGCCCCTTGGGAGTGTGAGCTCACTCCACTCAAAATGTTGCCTCCTCTCTAGCAGATATCTTAGGGAGACCCCTAACATCATAGCCGTAACTTCTTCCCTCTTTCAAGGATTGATGGTTACATACATAATATAACTGAGATGTTCTTGGGGTATGGAGGACATAATGACATTTGCTGTAGTTAAGGCTCGTATGCACCATTTTTTGAGGTGCCAGTTCATTATAAATATTGGATCTTCTGTTTAAAGAATATGCATATTGACATTTTTTGTTAATAAAAAAATAGGCAACTTTATTTTGGAACAAAATTAACAATTTGTGTTCTGTTAGATGTGTTTTGACTACTTTTTCTATGTTGTATTATTACAGCTGTGTCCAAAACCGCTCCCTATCCCATATATAGAGGACTATTTCCGGTGTACTGTCCAAATTCTGATTTCCCTACATTCATTCCCTACATCCCTTCACTACTTTTTACTCACAATCCTCTCTGATTTCAAGTGTACAAACAATATGCACTCACTGAAGCACTATTTCCCATAATCCAATGCAGAGGAAACTGACGAGCTGGAAGAGGGAGTGAGCTAGTTAGGGTGCCCTATGACCTTTGTAATCTTATCTGAGCTCGAAAAAATGTATGTATTATATTTACGTGTTTATTTTTGTTACCAGTATCTTGATATTTGTAATATAATTTGAATTATTATGAATGTATTAAGCTTTCAAAACAAATTAGGCCTAGTAATACGCCATCGATGAAACCAATGTTGCTGGTGGTGCACGAGTGGATGTCTGCTGCTCCATTACAGCCCTTGCCAATGACAGAGCTTCCCGCTGTTCCATTCCGGCATGATCCAGAGCTCCAGCTTGTTCCACTAACCTCCTCTGCATACCAGCAAACTCCTTCTTCAGCTCCTCCAGTTCCGCCATTTTTCTTCTTGCTCACAGACCTGGGACAGAATACTACAAAAAGCAAAGATCAGGCCAAGTATGATCCTGTTCGTGACGCCAAATTAATGTAGCGGAAAATGTCACTACAATATAGGGGTGAGTTTAACTTCTGCTACAATGTATCTTGGACTAGGGAATTTGCAAGAGCTAGGTCTCCAAACCCTAGTACATTTGAATCCTTTACTTATTTATTTAAGTATGTTTTTATCTGCCTTGATGAGTATGCATCTCTCTGTCGTAGCAGCAACTGATGAGGATTGAGGCTCTGGAATTTAATCATGTACACGATAGCTACCCAGAGTATTATGTGTTAATTAACCCCTCTTCCTTTCTATCAGCACACAAGACAAGAGGAATGCACCTACTCCAAGACAGTGTTTGGTAAACACAAAATAAACAAAAATAACAGAAAATAAAAAAACACAACCTCTTCCTTTGTGAAGTGACCGATGAAAGTGTATGAAAAACAGAAACAGATTTTACTTATATCAAACTTGTGTTCAAAGTCTCTTTGTTTACTGCTGTAATCCCACAAAACATTCAGAAATAAAAAACTCTGATCTCCCAAAAAGTTCTGATGATGTTCAGTTAAACAAACAGTTCTTATTAAATTTTTACATCTCACTTCACAGTATTTTTAAAATGACAATCAACATACCCGGGTATAAACTCAATATCAGTCTTTTACCTCACCAAAGAACTGGGCTGATGTTGGGGCATCCTTATATGGCAGGGTAATCAGTCAATCAATGGAAATCTGTTAATATCAAGTATTTTCCTTTTAAGAAGGAAAAACAAGAAAGTAAATTTCTGAGAAAAATCAAAAATCTAAATCTAAATCGCTGACCATGTGAATGCTTCTCGTAAACAGGAAAATCTTGCATCAATGCACAAAAAAAAAAAAAAAAAACCCAGATGTAGTTTTGTTCAAAAGCAAGCACTGTTTTCAGTTCATAAAGTCTATTCAAGTATCAATATAAAAACTCTTTTAGAGAAAAGTTAAACATAATGCTAAGTCCCAGATTACTGGTTTAACACTCAAACAGGAAATTCAGTACTGCCAAAAGAGCATCATGGAGTCTGCAATGCCGTCCACATCCACCCAGCAGCAGTAACGTGTCAAAAACAGCATGTGAAGAATTTTCTCAAAACAATAGCATCACAAGTCACTCATTCAGAAATCAGCTTCATTTTACAGTACCTCAGTTATCTTCAGACGGAGGCAAACAACATCTCAGCAAATGCAATTAGCAGCGCCTTCTCGTATTGGACAAACACACAGCTCGGTTCCACAGCAATCACGTCCTCTCATGATAGGACTCACAGCAGCACAAGCTTGGTCCAGCCCCTTATCAGCTCACCTCCATACTCGTCAAATGCTGTTCCCGAAAAAACAAAGGAACTGCGAGAAATGGCTTTATTTCTTTACTCTTTGCCTCTTTGGTACTCTCCGTTCGAACGTCGCGCGCACCTCTCCAGCTTCCCCTATTTTCTGCCCCTCCTTATCACTTCCGTTCCACCCACATCCGTTCCGGTCTCAGCTTTTGATGTCTCTATTTGTTTTCTCTGTTTCTGCTGTAACTAGGATTTACACAAGCTCCAGTCTGGATCCAGAACACCTGAGAAGAGATGATGCTGACCCTCAGAGGACCTCAGATGATGCTAACCCTGAATCAACAAACAGAACTAACAGATATTGCTACAAGTGTGATTGCATTATAAAATGATTGCTCTTAATAGTGTTCATCGTTTGGTTGACTACGTCTTGTATAAATGTTTCTGAAAAATCCTGTCACATGCACACAAACTGACAGTCACCACTGATAAGCTACTACTAAATGAAATGTAGCTAAACGTCTAGCGTCCTTGTCTTTCTTTTTGCAAAACCTCTAAATTGACGTCTGTCCATTTTGATTCATTTTCTCTTAAAAATATGACACATTTGCGCGGCGTACCTTTTGTGGACCAACTCAAATCTGACAGATTGGGGACGGAAGAGGGGGATAGTGGTCATGTAATCTTTATTTATAATTTATTATTATTAAGTTAGTGTTCATAAACGAGTTCTGTACGGTCTTTTAAGAATTTCAAGTTAATAATAAAACAATTTACGAAAAAATTTAATTTTAAAGCTTGTGTCATGTGGTGCCCCCCAGTTGTTCTGAATGGTTGGTGCCCCTTGGCACTGGCCCAAGTGCCCTTATGGATAGAATAGAAGATACTGCAGTCAAATGTTTGACTGGGTTTGCGTTATGCATCCACTAGATGGAGCTGTGCTAAAGGGACTGTAAACATTTTGACAGATAAATTCATATAAAGTGCTCCGATTATAAGGTGCTCCAGATTATAAGGCGCTCTGTTGTTTTTTGAGAAAATTAAAGGCTTTTAAGTGCCCCTTATAGTGCGAAAAATACGGTAATACATTAACATTTATGCATTTAGCAGACGCTTTTATCAAAAGCGTCTTACAGTGCATTCAGGCTAACAGTTTTTACCAAACATGTGTTTACCAGTTTTTACCTAACATGTGTTCCCTGGGAATCGAACCCACAATCTTGCACTGATAACGCAATGCTCTACCACTTGACCCACAGGAACACACGATGTTGTGCTTTTATTATGTTCTCACTATTGCTTTGTCTGTTATTATAGATTGTTTAGTATTTACTAAGTATTTACTCATTTGTTTTAACATAAATCACAGCAGCGTTCATATGTGAAGGACGTAGACTGTCAAACATACAGAACTTTTAGACAATCATAGCAGTTTACTTTTGAGTCAACAATCCACCTCACCTATTCAAAATAGCGTTCTGATGAGGGGGTTGAAAACAGGACAGAAAATAGCCTGTAACTTCCAAATAATTACATTTAGTCATTTTGAAATTGTTTTTTTATGTAAAAATCTTTATCATTATAAGTGGACCCTCAGAGAACAGTACAAAATATAAAAAAGGCAGGTCATGACCCCTTAAAATTATTGTATAAACATTCTGTAGTCTACAATGATAATGCTGTCAGCTAGAGTGATTCATTTAAAAAAAGACATTAAACAGATGCTATTTTTCAAAGAAATTTAAAAAGTACTGAGGCAGCCATTATAAATATACTTATTACCAAACTTAAGAAAACACATTTCATCGCAGACAGCAGTTCCCAGAAGGAAAAGAGAGGCAGGTGGTTATAACGATCATAATGCTTTATTACTATGTAGTGTAAACAAGCATTTGAGTATAAATTGAATACAATTCTGGATTTTGTTTCTCCTTGATGTGAAGTAAGTACATAACATTTAAACTGTATATTTTGTAAGTGTTATAAGTGCCACATGTTTCCTATGTTTTTATGTCAAGAGACTATTATTTTGAATGATTTTCTATACTCTCGGTTTATATTGTTATTTTATATTGAGAGATGGACAGAGGAAAAACAAGTGTGTTACACAAAATCATCACACACTAGTGCAGGACCACAACCCTTGAAAAAAGAAAATATGTGGTATACTAGCCATTAATAAACTGCTTTATGCATACTGAAAAAAATACTAAATAATATATTGTGCTAGTATATTACAATATATGAAATAATACATACAGAATGAATGCATCAGGTGTTTCAATAAAACAATTCCATGTATTATTTTATATGCATCAAATCAGCGTTTGCAATATATTGAAAAATATAAGCACTGGTTTACCATATATGGAAAGCATTATTTAATATACAACGCCTTCCCATATATTTGTTTCATAAGGGAACACTGTCCACTTATTTATGTTTATTTGAATTCATTGTATGGTGGAGGAACATCTGCAAGATGATGATGAACGGAAGCGCAGCTGGCCACAGGGATCTGCAAGGAAACAAAAAGCGAATATTATCAATTAAAAAAAAACAATCTATAAGCTGATCATATATGTAACTGTTATTGCACCCATTACGGAGTGCTTTACATGTTTCCAATACATGGACAAATCAACCATAAATTCAAAGAATGCTTTTCATGGAATTTTACTCAAACTCAAATTATTTATATTTATTCATTTAGCAGACACTTTTATCTAAAGTGACTTACAAATGAGGACAATGGAAGCAATCAAAAACAATAAAAGAGCAATGATATATAAGAGCTATAACAAGTCTCAGTTAACATAAACACAGTACACATAGCAAGGGCTTATAAATAATGTAATAAATAAAAAGAAAACCAATAGAATAGAAAAATAATAGAAAAAGCTAGTGGTTTTTTTTATAACTGTATAATAAAAATAAAATAGAAAGAATACAAAAAGATTAGAAAAAGGAAGATTTTATTTTTTAAAGAATAGAATTAGAATAGTGAGTGTTAAATTTAGAAGGTCAAATAAAGATGGAAGAGATGTGTTTTAAGCCGATTCTTGAAGATGGCTAAGGACTCAGCTGCTCGAATTGAGTTGGGGAGGTCATTCCACCAGGAGGGAACATTTAATTTAAAAGTCCGTAAAAGTGACTTTGTGCTTTTTGGGATGAACAATCAAGCGACGTTCACTTGCAGAACGCAAGCTTCTAGAGGCACATAAGTCTGAAGTAACGAATTTAGGTAAATGGATGCAGAGCCAGAGGTAGTTTTGTAGGCAAACATCAATGCCTTAATGCAATTTTATGTGATACGCTTCGATACGCTAATGTTTTACGTTTTGAGAGAAGAGGTGTGACCTCAACATCCTAGCTAAATTTGCCCATTGCCATCTGATCATCATGGCCTCCTAACAATCCCCATATCTGCTGATTGGATTCATTACTCTGTCTCATCTCCATCAGTCAGCTGGTGTGTGGTGGGCGTTCAAGAGCAATATGGCTCCCGTCGCATCATCCAGGTGAATGCTGCACACTGGTGGTGGATGAGAAGATACCCCCAGACTATGTAAAGCGCTTTGAGTGCCTAGAAATGCACTATATAAATGTAATGAATTATTATTATATTATTATTATTGCATTGCAAAAGTCCAGCCTGGACAGAACAAGAGCTTGAACAAGGAGTTGTGCAGCATGTTCCGAAACAAAGGGCTTGATCTTCTTGATGTTGAATAAAGCAATTCTGCAGGATCGGACAGTTTTAGCAATGTGGTCTGAGAAAATCAGCTGATCTTCAGTCATAACTCCAAGGCTTCTAGCTGTTTTTGAAGGAGTTATGGTTGATGTGCCTAACTTGATGGTGAAATTGTGATGGAACGATGGGTTTGCTGGAATCACAAGCAGTTCTGTTGAAGGTGATGGTCCATCATCCAGCAAGAAATGTCTGTTAGACAAGCTGAGATGTGAATAGCTACCGTCGGATCATCAGGATGGAATGAGAGGAAGAGTTGAGTGTCATCAGCATAGCAGTGGTATGAAAAGCCATGTTTCTGAATGACAGAACCTAATGATGCCATGAAGACAGAGAAGAGAAGTGGTCCAAGAACTGAGCCCTGAGGCACCCCAGTAGTTAGATGTTGTGACCTGGACACCTCACCTCTCCAAGATACTTTGAAGGACCTAACAAAAAAGCAGCGGACAGATCAAGCAGGATAAGTACTGAAGATTTGGATTCTGCTTTTGCCAGTCTTAGAGCTTTAACAACTGAGAGCAAGGCCGTCTCAGCTGAATGTCCACTTCTGAAGCCAGATTGGTTGCTGTCAAGGAGGTTGTTCTGAAACAAACTGTGAAAAAATGCAGAGACTGTGTTGAACACAGCTTGTTCAAATTCTTACCTCTGAGCTGTTAAGATTGTGGAAATCATTTGGCTGTGGTGCTAAAACTTGAGCAAACTGCACCTTTGGGGAAAAATACACATGTAATGTTTTATACCTTCTTACTGTGAGATGCCATACATGCAAAAACACTGACAGACAGTTTCATTGTCACGGGAATAAGAAATTAGAAATAAATGCATCCCAAATCATTGTTTGTTTAATTGAGACTCCAAGAGGTAATGGATGGTTTAATATTTCCTGTGCAGATCTATGCATATGTTAACAGCTACAATTACCCACAAAACATTGCACTTTAAATTAAGATTTGATTAGAACTACAAACATGCATTAAATGTATTAAAGGGGTCCTATTATGCTCTTTTACAAAGACTTGATTTTGTATTGAAAGAGTACTAGAACATGCTCTCATTCTTGATGTTTCGAAAAAACGCATACTTTTTCACATAATTCACATTATTAAAATATCTTTCTTCCCATCAGGCACAAACATCAATCAACAATTATTTCTATAACACGTTTAAAGACAACTTGTTGACCAAAGTGCTTTACACTCTCCACATTACCACAAATTAACACAATCAATACAGATCACTACTCCGACTCCAGACACCTAGGAGCATTTGTAAGTAATTTAACATTCCAACGAGTTACAGGATCTAATATGCTTGTCATATGCGCACAAAAAAACAAAGGTAATCCAAATAAAATGTAATAGTAATAGGAAAAACATGTTTTAAGGGTTGCCTGGAATGCAGCATAAGTAGGGTGAAATAACAAGGAACAAACAGGTGAGAATGAACTAATCAATGGAAGACAGAAACTAAAAGAAAATACAAAGAAGTCCATGATAATGCAGAAGGGGGCTATGGTTCTTTGAGATTAAGTCAGAAAAATACTGTGCTTTGGCTGATGTAATAAACTGTAATAAATAAGTAACCATACAAACTCTAAGAATCTCATACCAGACTCAGAGCTTATCTTTTGTTCCATTTGCTCTGCACATTTTTGTCTGATTGACTGACTCTCTGTGTTAATCCAGGGCTGAGATACAACTGTAGATTTTACCTTTTTAAGTGAAGCTATACCTTTATATATAGATAATAAAACAGTTTGAGAAACCCTGATCTAGGACATTACTCACCTGAGGAGAGCAACAGCAGCCAGTGGCTTTACAGGCAAATGCTGACAGACAGATGGAGATGATAAACTCAAGCACAGAGAATAACAGCAACACTCCTCTGATTCCCCTGAAGAGAGTCTGAGAGAAAATGAAACATTAATACAATTAATCATACCAAAATCAATGACAATTACTACTCACAATGCTCAGCAGTCCAGAATCAACCATCCTTGAGGTTCATATGTTAATATAACATACTTAGGGCCAGATTTACTGAACAGCGCAAATCAGTTTGAGACCACAATCCAATAAAATATGACATAATGACAAATGAAAAAGAGAATATGACAAACAAACAAACCAATAAAGAAAAGAAAGGAGAGAGAAGTGCAAATTAACATCTGAAAGAGTTTGCAATGGTACAGTCGGTTATTAAATTTGGCTCTTATAGGTCAAACTGAGCTCACTTTACAATTAACATATAGTTTCAACTTCTTGTGTTGTAAATGATATATTAACTACTTGTGAAATGGCAGATAAAAAGAGTGAAGAGATGAGTGCAGAATAAGGCTTGTGTACTGCTGTGATATTACTGTAATTACTAAATAAGTTGATAAGTTGATGACACACCTCATACTTTCTTTCTAAATAGTAACAGTCATAATCATAGCAGTTAGTGAATGGCCCTATAACCATATCCAGAGAGGTTAAAATAATGGCAATGCCGGCGGTTATAGTACTGAAAATGTTCATTCCAAGTGAAGCATTCACCTATAGGGAGAAAACAAACATAAAACAGATTAATAAATTAGCAAGATCTTTAAAGCATTATGGTAACACATTAATATAGATGGAAAAGTATATGTAGTGTGATTACAAAAAAATAATTACTTCACATTAATTAATAAATATAGCAGCAAACATCAGGGTCCAAGCACCAATAGATCATGTGGATAATGAAGTGATACAATTTTGCAGGGCAAATCCATAATTTGTTTTAATGACGTTTAGTCTTTACGTTTACATTTACATTTCATTCATTTAGCTGGCGCTTTCATGCAAAAGTTACTTACAAATGAGGACAATAGAAGCACTCAAAATCAACTAAAGAGCAATGATATACAAGTGCTATAACAAGTCTCATTTAGCTTAATGCAGTACATGTAGCAAGGGTTTTGTTCTAGCAAATTATATAATAAAAGAAAAAGAAAAAAGAAAATTAGCAAGCTAGTGCCTTTTTACCACTTATGTTTATTGTATAATAAATAAAAAGAAACCAAATGCAAGTGCAAGTCTAAAATAGGCATTTTAAGAATAGAAGTAGAAGAGAGTGTTAGACTGACAAATAAACATTTAATGAAAAGTCAGTGAAAGTTATTTTGTGCCTCTTTTTTCCAGACCGCGCTATTCAGCTCAATCAGCTGACGTGCTATCAGGCGGACAGAGTTAATGCGGTAAATCACACTGCGGCAGGCTTTTTTTTTTCGGTGCCATGATGCTGTTGTGATTTGCAAACACTGCTCACCCCTGGTGAAGTTTATGATTAATAAGAGCCAGCCATTCTATCTGCAGAGGATTTATACTGCCATACTGCTCATCTCGGTTTACATTCCCCGAACAACAGCAACAGGAACGACGCACAAAATGAACTGTACCAGCACATCAGTGAGCAGCAGACTGCACACCCTGATGCTTTTCTCATCATAGCTGGGGATATCAACCATGCTGACTTAAAGAGTGTTATTTTATTTAACCTTTATTTAACCAGATAAAAAACTCATTGAGATTAAAAATCTCTTTTTCAAGAGTGACCTGGCCAAGACAACAGCATTTACATACAATTTAAAAACATACATGACATCAAAAAAACAAATGATATTTAGTCAATGTGTCAGTGTGTTTCCAAATATTAAACAACACATTTACTTTCCAACTTTAGGTAATAACATTTTACACCACACAGAGAGGAGCTTACAAAGCCCTCCCTCTCCCCCACCTCGGAGCCTCAGACCACATCACTGTCATGCTAATGCCTGCATACAGACCACTCATTAAAGTCGCCAAACCAGTTTACAAACAGATTAAAATGTTGTCAGAAGGATCATCAGAGATTCTTCAGGACTGCTTCAACACAACTGACTGGGACATGTTTAAACAGGCTGCCACATGAAATAACACCACTGACCTCCAAGAGTACTCAGAGACTGTCACTGCCTACATCAATAAGTGTATTGATGATGTAACGATCACAAAAACTATCACTGTCCGGGCCAACCAGAAGCCGTGGATGACAGGGGAGGTCTACAAACTCCTGAAGACACGAAACGCAGGGCCAACCTGTCCCGCGGCATCAGAGAGGCTAAGAGACCACACTCCAGGAGGATAGCTCACCAATTCAGTGACAGCAGAGACACTAGGAACCTGAGGCAGGGGATACAGACCATTACGGACTACAAGCCCCCACCACGGACCTGTGACAGCAACATCTCTCTGCTGAAAAAGGCTGAACAACTTCTCTGCTGAAAAAGGCTGAAGACTCCACCTCCTCCTGGTGACCAGGTGATGACGCTGACCCCAGACAGCGTGAGGAGATCCTTCAGCAGGATCAATGCACGCAAAGCTCCGGGTCCTGACAACATCCCTGGGCGTGTACTGAAAGTCTGTGCAGCAGAACTCACTGATGTCTTCACAGACATTTTTAACATCTCACTGAGTCAGGCTGTTGTTCCCACATGCTTTAAAACTACCACTATCATCCCAGTCCCAAAGAAGCCATCTCCATCCTGCTTCAATGACTACCGTCCGGTTGCACTTACCCCCATCCTCATGAAGTGCTTTGAACGGCTAGTCATGCACCACATCAAGTCTGCCCCCCCCCCCTCCCTGGACCCCTTCCAGTTTGCATATCGGTCCAACCGCTCGACTGATGATGCCATCACTACTGCCATCCACTCACACATCTGCACAAAAAGGACTCGTACGTCAGACCACAAAATCAGTGCACTGGCCAAGAAATCACAACAGCGTCTCTACTTCCTCCACAAACTGAGGAGAGCCAGAGCCCCGGCCCCCATCATGTACACCTTCTACAGAGGCACCATCGAGAGCATCCTGACGAGCTGCATCACTGTGTGGTATGGCACATCCAATGCGACCTGCCGTCCAGTTGAGAAGATCATTGGTGTCTCTCTCCCCTCCCTCCAGGACATTTATGGAACCTGTCTCACCCGTAAAGCCCTGTGCATCGCAGGTGATCCCAACCACACGTCACACAGTTTCTTCAGTTTGCTGCCATCAGGGAGGAGACTGCGGAGTCTCCAGACCAGGACCAGCAGACTGAAGGACAGCTTCATTTATCAGGCTCCCGAAATTTCCCCCTCCTTCCCCCCTACTGCCCCAGGCACCACAGAACTATGACCCAGTCAGTATGTACTGTACATGTGGAAGAATTGACAATAAAGAAAACTTGATATGACTTGACTTAATTTTTGTCTGAATTTGTTTATGTCACATCTGTGTCTCCCACCGGAGCTGCTGCTGGACTGCAGATCTGATGTCTCATGGTAGTTTTGAATAAGACTGCTGCACGCCAGAGTGTTACTGTATGTAACCCAATGTAGTGTCATGTTATAAAGTGAATGATGATTGTTAATTTTACTGTCTGTCATAAATACATTTACATTTAAGGATTCAAGGGAAATCAAGGGATTATTGTTTCTAGAAGTTCTTCAAAAGTAAATATTATTGTGCCATCTAGTGTTGTGTGTTTTTCTTATAAAGGAGAAAAAAGAAGAGAAGAAGAAATCTGTATAAACCAGTACAGGATCAGTACAAACACAACAGTGCTCTATTTTGGTACTTCCAGCAAGGTGCTTAGACCCTTAAAAGTAATGACTGCTGTGTACATACCAAACACAAACTGGAGGGTGAATTAATTTTATTTTCGGCAGCAATGCAGAGTGAGCCTGCAGTAATGTACTGAGAAGAGAAAGACCAAAAATTAGGCTTGCGCTGGAATATGTAATTTGTATTGAAAGATGGAACACTTAATTGTATGACTGTTTCTTACGATGACAGATCCCCAGTAAGGAAGACCACTAACGACAAAGATAAGATCTGCAAAAACTGTAGACACAATGCCAAACAGGAGAGTCAGCAGACCGATCATAATCTGGACCGTCTGTGAGGGACAAAAATAATTCAGAAAGTGTGAGAAGGACAAGAGTCTTTCATGAGGGGAAACAATATAATATATACAATATACATTTATGGCAGCTGTAGTTATGGACTTATGATTCTGCAAGTATTTGCGGATGTGTAAGATTGGATTCCTTTACAATTTTTGATAGTTTCCAACTCCTAAAGCATTGTTCTCTGTGACTGAAACACTGTAAAGTTTACTTTTTTACTCTGTAAATGATAAACCTGATCTTGTATTGGTCACGTTCTTAAATAAAAATTGCATAAATTCCTCATTCAGAATTTATTCAAGTACATGTCCTCTCTCACACTGACATGCACAAATAAAAAACAATTATTAGGGTTTACAAGACATTTCTCACCCCAAGGGCTTTCGGCTGGCCTTTGAGAAATGCCTGAAGTCCATGAAGAGGTGAAACTCCTGCCACCTGCTGTTCATAAACAGGAGCATTTGTTGATTGTGTTAGCGGTTGCAGCTGGATGACGAGCGTTGAAGAGGTCATGGGTATGACAGTGCTGGACATTCTGGTTTCTGAATCTCCAAATGACCTGTAGAAAATCATAATAAACCATAACATGCAAACGATATGATTATGAAACAGACACATTTTACATTTACATTTATTCATTTAGCTGACGCTTTTATCCAAAGTGACTTACAATTGCTATATATGTCAGAGGTTGCACGCCTCTGGAGCAACTAGAGGTTAAGTGTCTTGCTCAGGGCCACATTGGCTTCAACCAGTGGATTCGAACACACACACACACTTATTAGGGACATCTGTTCAATTGCTTGATAAAACAAATTGCCAATCAGCCAATCACAAGGCAACAACTCAATGAATTTGGGCATCTAGATGTGGTGAAGATGACTTGAAGTTCAAATCAAGCTATAGAAGGGATTTAAGTGACTCTGAACGTGGAATGGTTGTTGGTGCCAGACGGACTGCTCTGAGTATTTCAAAAACTGCTGATCTACTGGGATTTTCACACACAACCATCTCTAGGGTTTACAGAGAATGGTCCGAAACATAGAAAATATCCAGTGAGCGGCATTTGTGTGGACACAAATGCCTTGTTGTGGTCAGAGGTCAGAGGAGAATGGGCAGACTGGTTAGAGATGATAGAAAGACAACAGTAACTCAAATAACCACTTTTTACAACCAAGGTATGCAGAATTCTAACTCTAAGGTCAGCAAAATTTGGACAATAGAAGATGAAAAAGAATGTTGCCAGGTCTGATGAGTCTCAATTTCTGCTGTGACATTCAGATGGTAGGATTAGTATTTGCCGTAAAGAACATGAGAAGTCCAATAATCAGGAAAACAAAAGCAATAACCGACAAACTCTAACTCAATCGATTGGAACTAAAACAGGGCAGATCACAAGGGACAGAAAGGTGAACACGATGGAGGTGTTTACTAATAATAAGAACAGTAAACAAACCAAATATGGGCACAAGTGGGAGAAAAGACAACAACCAGTCCAATGGGGGTGTGACATTTCGACCCCCTCCCTGGGACCTGGCAGGGAGGCGGACACATACTGGAGAAGGTTCCAGCAGAGTACGGACACCCAGAAGGAGGACAACAACCAGAGTCCAGGGAGGAGATGATGGAGGGAAGAAGCCAGGGATGAAACTGTAGGAACCAGAGCGTACCAGACAGAGGGAGGAGTCAGGGAGAAGACAGAAGGGACCTGGAGCAGGAGGAGCCAGCCAAGTCCCAGGCTGCAGCCATGATGGTGGCCCAGGGTGGAGCTGACGGAGGGAGGAGTCAGGGAGAAGGGACAGAAAGGACCTGGAGCAGGAGGAGCCAGCCGAGTCCCCGGCTGCAGCCATGATGGTGGCCCACGGTGGAGCTGACAGAGGGAGGCGTCAGGGAGAAGGGACAGAAAGGACCTGGAGCAGGAGGAGCCAGCCGAGTCCCCGGCTGCAGCCATGATGGTGGCCCACGGTGGAGCTGACGGAGGGAGGCGTCAGGGAGAAGACAGAAGGGACCTGGAGCAGGAGGAGCCAGCCGAGTACCAGGCTGCAGCCATGATGGTGGCCCACGGTGGAGCTGACGGAGGGAGGAGTCAGGGAGAAGACAGAAGGGACCTGGAGCAGGAGGAGCCAGCCGAGTCCCAGGCTGCAGCCATGATGGTGGCCCAGGGTGGAGCTGACGGAGGGAGGAGTCAGGGAGAAGGGACAGAAAGGACCTGGAGCAGGAGGAGCCAGCCGAGTCCCCGGCTGCAGCCATGATGGTGGCCCACGGTGGAGCTGACGGAGGGAGGCGTCAGGGAGAAGGGACAGAAAGGACCTGGAGCAGGAGGAGCCAGCCGAGTCCCCGGCTGCAGCCATGATGGTGGCCCACGGTGGAGCTGACGGAGGGAGGCGTCAGGGAGAAGACAGAAGGGACCTGGAGCAGGAGGAGCCAGCCGAGTACCAGGCTGCAGCCATGATGGTGGCCCACGGTGGAGCTGACGGAGGGAGGAGTCAGGGAGAAGACAGAAGGGACCTGGAGCAGGAGGAGCCAGCCGAGTCCCAGGCTGCAGCCATGATGGTGGCCCACGGCGGAGCTGACGGAGGGAGGAGTCAGGGAGAAGACAGAAGGGACCTGGAGCAGGAGGAGCCAGCCGAGTCCCAGGCTGCAGCCATGATGGTGGGCCACGGTGGAGCTGACGGAGGGAGGAGTCAGGGAAAAGACAGAAGGGACCTGGAGCAGGAGGAGCCAGCCGAGTCCCAGGCTGCAGCCATGATGGTGGCCCACGGCGGAGCTGACGGAGGGAGGAGTCAGGGAGAAGACAGAAGGGACCTGGAGCAGGAGGAGCCAGCCGAGTCCCAGGCTGCAGCCATGATGGTGGCCCACGGCGGAGCTGACGGAGGGAGGAGTCAGGGAGAAGACAGAAGGGACCTGGAGCAGGAGGAGCCAGCCGAGTACCAGGCTGCAGCCATGATGGTGGCCCACGGTCGAGCTGACAGAGGGAGGAGTCAGGGAGAAGGGACAGAAAGGACCTGGAGCAGGAGGAGCCAGCCGAGTCCCCGGCTGCAGCCATGATGGTGGCCCACGGTGGAGCTGACGGAGGGAGGCGTCAGGGAGAAGACAGAAGGGACCTGGAGCACGAGGAGCCAGCCAAGTCCCAGGCTGCAGCCGTGATGGTGGCCCACGGTGGAGCTGACGGAGAGAGGAGTCAGGGAAAAGACAGAAGGGACCTTGAGCAGGAGGAGCCAGCCATGTCCCAGGCTGCAGCCGTGATGGTGGCCCACGGTGGAGCTGACAGAGGCAGAGAGCCAATGAGCCAGGGCAACAGGGAGGATCAGGAGGGCCAAGAAGTCTATAATTGAGCCTGAGCAACAGATGACTGAGGTGTAGCCGGAGGGAAGTAGAGATGTACATCTCAGGCTTATTTTAGTTATTCTGATTCATTGTCAAATGGTTTGGTTCCACACAAAAAATTAGCATAGGCCTTATCTCAAGTTTAGTTACTGTGGAAACTTATGCTGGGAAACTAATCTGGTCTAAAGCAGGCTAACTGTCAGACTAAGCTAAGTTTCTCTACTGAGTACTGACCAATAAATAGGGCTGGGTATTGTTCAAAATCTTTTGATCCGGTGCCAATTTCGATACCTCAGTTTCGATACCGGTTCCTAACGATACTTTTTTCGATACCATATGTTTTGAAATCCATTTCAACATCAGCACAAATACATTAAACACAAAACTTTTATTTTTCACCTTAATTAAAACAAATTCTGGTAACACTTCACACTCAGGATAACATTATTAATACAACTGGTTGTGCTTTTTGGATAGGGGTGTGCTATTCAGCGGCGGACTGGGACCAAAAAGTTGCCCAGGCTTTCTGGCCCACAGCAGCCCACCACATCATAACGCAAACGCCCCTGTTTTTATGTCATTTATTAATTTTATATTTAACTAAACAGTTTGGGGATTTTAACCAATAGGGCAACTGATCCTCCATTGAAAAAAAAAAAGAACAACAGCTGTTCATTTAGCGACTCCAAGTAAGCGATACATGCTCATCAAGACACAAACATTCTTCTAGAACTCACTCTTAGCATTCAGTTAGCAGATCCATGCGAATCATGCATGAAATAGACTCAAACAATAGCTTTATGTGCTTTACAGATGAACTTGAAGTCTTTATTCATTCGAGATGTTCAATAATAGCTTATCTTTGACTTGGTAATACAAGTTCATGATCAGATTAGTGAACCCATGATTCTTTTGAGTCAATGTTTTAAAATAATCATTTATTTTGTTTAACGAAACCAGTGTGGAAACCAGTTTCACAAATAGATCTGAAGTGCAGGGCTTGCAAAATCGCCCCACCTCCTGGGGCTATTGTGTTTTCCAGTCCGATGGGCTATCGTGAATAGTGATGTAAAATTCCTAACTTCACTTGCTTCGCGTTGTTCACTCGCTTGAAGGGGTGAAACGTATCATAGCCGATCATTTGCATTTGTTTCTAAAATTTGCTGATTCAATTCACGCACGTTCGGAGCTTGCACTCACTAATTCAAAGCACGCGCTGTGAGCAGTATTTCAGACAATGCGCGTACAGAGAATGAATTCATCTTTCGAGTATCGAAATTCACTGTACCGGATAAATCTGTCTCTCTCTCGGTTTTTTAGACGACGTGAAAGGGGGCGTTTCAAGATACGCAATAGAGTAGACCAAACTAAACAGAGAGGGAGGGCAAAACACTCATCCAGACAAATGCATCATTAACACCGGCTTTGGTTGCAATACTATTATTGCATATGTTGCACATTGCTGACTCGGCATGACTTTAATAAAGTGTAGCCGGAAACATTTTGAGAAAAAACAACTAGCGAGTTTTTTCAGAAATCCTCCCCATCCCGTCACGTCACGTGGTGGTGGACAGCCAATCACGGCGAATTTGGGTCCTTACATGCACGTATGCTACAAGCTCACACAGACACAGCCGCTTGGCAAAAAAATAAGAAAAACAGCCGCTTGGCTTTTGGAAACGAAATTTGGCACCGAAAGATAAATAATTTTTCGATACTCATAGTATCGAAGTTTTTCGTTCGATACCATAAAGGCATCGAAGTTCGGTACCCAGCCCTACCAATAAATACACAATGATATTACCACTGCCTCAAATACTATTATTTGCCATGCAGAATTTCTCTCTGGTTTTATTACAGCTGTATTCAAGCCAGGTTTTGGACTTTAATCCCAGTTTTTCCTTGAGTCTCCTTACTGTTGTGATGCATTATATTCATGCAGCAGCAGTGCATGAGGTGCATGAAAGGTTCCTCACTTTAATGGCAAAAAAATACATATATATGTAACATAACACTGTCTCTGATGTGATAATTCACTCTATGACAGTGATAATTGTGAAAAAGGCCCAGCAGAGGTTGTACTTCCTTTATCAGCTGAAAAAGTTCAACCTGTCACAGGCACAGATGACACAGGTTTACTCTGCTATTATTGAGTCTGTTCTGTGCTCTTCTATAACTGTCTTATTTGGGTCAGCCATGAAAAATCAGATTTAAGAAGACTGCAGTTGACTGTTAGGACTGCAGAAAGGATCATTGGTGTGTACCTGCCAAACCTTCAGGACTTGTACAACTCCAGAGTGAAGAAACAGGCAGGTGACATCATAATAGACCCCTCTCAAACAGATGCTACAGATCTCTGGGCTCTAGAACATCTAGACATAAAAACTGTTCTTCCTCTATGCCATCTCTACCTTAAACATCTAACATATGATTCATAACCTGTGTTCTGTAATTCATTTCTGTAAATCAATCTACATCTTTAATTATTGCCTTCTCAAGTATAATGTAATTACATATGCAGATCTCTATTATTTATACAGTCCTATATAGAGTAAAATGCACAAATCTGTACATAAATCAATCCACTGTTCCAGATTCATACACATTATTTATTGCCAAGTCTTACTAATTTTATTTTATTCAATTTTTTCTGTTCTCATGTCAGATGAGTATGTATGCATGTATGTATGTAAAAGAAAGTACCTTAAAAATAATAAATGGCGAATAAAGCTAATTCTGATTCTGATAATGGTATTAATACTTTCAACCTTTAATTATGTTCACATGGACACTAATATGACCATTCTTTAGTTCTACTGTAAATGTAGCCATATGATCATCCTTTTAAACAATTCATAGAAAACTATTTATTAATTTATAATAACATTTAAACTTCATGGTGAACTATCTATCCCTTTAAGGGCACGGAGCTTAGACATGTTTCCTGCCTGGGACAGTCTTGCGCAATTTCTTAATGTCATTTGTTCAGCACGCGCTCTCAAACTGTTTTGAGAAGTTGGAGTCCCTCCAGGATTTTGTAATTATGCGACTGCACAATTCAGAGGAACAATTGTTTGTGCAACAAACCACTGTGTTCATGATTAAGACATTACATTCAAATAATATGATAAGAAACAGTTGTTCGCAATATCAACGAGCAAAACGAGCTGTTTTGACTAAAAACAGCAGAAAGCGGAGGCTAGACATAGTTTTACCGAAGGCAGACGCGGAGGATCGGGCGTTTGTGCTGCGGGCGACGCGAGTTCGAGTCCCGGCTCCTCGAGTTTCTCGTATCATTTACGGTCCACTCTTCTCTCTGCTAGTCGAAACATTCAATACATAATAATTGTTTGTAAACAGAAACTTCATCTACTCTCACTTTTAAATAGGGAGAAAAAAAATGTGTTTAATATATACATTTTATGATAAAATTTAGCTGTTCATAAACTGTTTCTGACTTCTCGAGTAAACAGCTCACAACTCAAGTTCAGTCTCCCAAACGCACATCTTAATATCGTGACTTTTACATGACAGCATCATATAAGACATAAGAATCAGAAGCTTTATTATGTTGAATTTGACTTTACGACAGGAACTTCCAGTATAGAATATAAGAAACCACTTACCGATAGATAAAAGACAGAAGCTTTGGTTTGCAGCGATCAGAAATGCGCTTTTATCACAAGATGAATTGTTGGTTTCGATTTACACGTGAACCCCAGTAAACGCTCTGATGAGCACCATCTCGACTGTGATTGGTCCATCCTGACACCAAGCTGCTGTGATTGGTCCATCCTGAAACCAAGAGGCTGTGATTGGTCCATCCTGACTCTAGACAGCTGTGATTGCCTCATATCCTGTTGAGCGCATCATCACGAAAATAAGTGACTGGAGAGTTGTGCAGGGAGGATATATAATGTTTACTGCTGCTGTACTAGACCTAAACAACAATCATTACTGGATGATTAGATATTCACCGTCTTTCGGAGTCTACTTTTAGCTTTGTTCTATATTATGCACACACTAAAATGAGCATTGATAAAGAATGATGTGTGTGTGTGTGTGTGTGTGTGTGTGTGTGTGTGTGTGTGTGTGTGTGTGTGTGTGTGTGTGTGTAAGGGCCAAACAGTCTGGAGAGGGTTTTGCAAGCATAAATAATAACAATAATAATAATATATAATAATAATAACAAATAAATAATTTAAATAAAACTGTAATGCAGCTTTAAATTGTCCCTTAATTAATCCATTAATATAAAAAAGCTTTGCTAATATCCAAATGTCTATGCTTGAGAATGAGCACAAAGAAAAAAAAAAATTAGTCTGAAATTGAGGTTCATGTGGGGCGTTTTTTATTTAATAATGTGTAATTATTCTGTGAACAAACAATTTGTGTGTAGTTATATTTTCTACTGACTATTATCAAAGTTACAACTTCTAAAAACAACAGAAATAACAATAATAAATATAAAAATATAGCTGCAAGCAGCGATGGCGGGCTCAAGCCACCAATGCCATCGCCACCCCGGTGGCATCAGGTAAACTGTGCCCAGCGGGCACATGCATTCACAATATCCCTCTGGCAGTGAGGTTTTAAAGGGTATGGCGGTTAAAGGGTTAATCTGAATCATCTAGACTTTAAAATCACATTCACAGAACAATATATATATATATATATATATATATATATATATATATTTAGTAACACTTTACAATAAGATTTCATTTATAAACATTATGTTAACATGAACAATATTTATATAGCATTCATTCATGTCAGTTAATATTCCAAACTTAAACATTAAAACATTGTTTTATTGTGATTTTTTTTCCAAGCACATTTTACCAATTCCAAGCCATATCAATCTTAATAACTACCATTATTTTTTTATTTAATCATTTATGAGTGCTATACAATAGTCCAGGAAAGCTGGAAGAGAAAAACTCCTTATATTCATGTGCAGAATCATTAGGCATGTTTTCTTTTACAGATGAAATGCGCTAAAAAAGAGTTTTAACTCAAACGTTTTTAACTCAAAGTCGAAAATTATGAAATACCCATGAGAAATATCAAACACAAATGCAATACAGAAATGGATAAGTTAAGATTTGACCATTGTACAAAAATGCTGACTGGGTCATGAGGTCAGAAAAGAAGAAGAAAAAAAAAAAAACAGGTCAAGAAGAACTGACAAAAATAATTGCAAAATAATTAGGAATTAATGTGAAGATTAATTTTTAGTCAATTCTGCAAGACAGACTTTCAGGAAAGGAGGTGGAATAAAAATGAGCTCCTAAATCTTAACCCCGGATTCAGGAAAATATATTCCTCAAACCATCGGACAAGAGGAGGTGGTGCTGGTCCTTCACGAGTCACTCTAATCTGTTCATAAAGCCTATATATAAAGTCTTAATATGTAGTATTTCACAATACTTCATGGTATTCTAATTAAATCATTTTTTGGAATCTTTGATTTCTCAGAACCTGACACATTGTAATTCTGAGACTCCAGGAAAGTGGCAGTTCTGTAAAATGTTGGCACTGGAGACTAAATGCTCCCTGATAGTTTCACAACTAATTCACTTAACACACACACACACACACACACACACACACACACATTACCCACAGTGACAGAGGGACAGAGTGACATCAGATGTATGATAGTTTTTTAATTTTCTATCATCCATATAGTGTTGTATAGTCATGAAACTATGCATATTTCCTCAGAATGACTTGTCTTCTATGTGTAAATTTTAAAAAATCACCACGACAAAACCATTCAAGCCATTCAAAATTCATCCGCACCTGTACTGTAAGATACATTCTTTAAACTGGTAAAAGAGGATGTGGTGCTGATCCTTCAAGTCACTCAAAACGTATCTGTCCATAAAGCCTATAAAGAATTATTCTTAATATACAGTTCACAATACTTCAGCTTGTTATTCTAATTAAGTGAATGTCATTTTATCAGTAAAATACATAAAATTCATATTATTTTTCTTTGAAAGATTTCTATAAATGATTTAAATCATACTTGTTTCTACAATAATTATTTAAAAGTAATCCTATAGCTCCATCTGGTGGCCATTATTGGTACTAAGAATTGCAAGCTTGATTTATATGTTATGATAGTTTTAAATTTATGCTGGCTCTTGAAAATGATAAAGCTATGAAACTTACTGTGCTTCCTTCAAATGATGACTTCTACGTATATAAAAAATTATGAAGAGTTGGAATTAAAAATTTTGAAGATATAGTAAAATTACTATTGTATTTTTTTTATGTTACTTTAATAAATCGCTATGGCCACACCATTTAAGGTATCCTAAACCCATTCGCAATTTAACATCTTCAGTATATGGCTTCATGTTAAAACAGTTTGGTGTGAACTACTTGTGTCTTCTTGGAGGAGAATGAATTCATTTACAGGCTGAGTTTATCATAAATCCACAATAACATTTATGAGTTCTGTATCAATCAGTGTTGTTGTTTGTTTATTTTTTATTTATTTTTTTCATAGGAAGATAACTGACCCTTTACTCTCCTTTTTAATAAATGTGCTTATAAACCAAGAACAAGCTATTTATAGCTGTATTTATAAACTGCTTACTACTGACTATTAATATTGGGACAAGGCTTTATAAAGCATGAACTGACTATTTACTAATGAGTGCAGTTATTATAAAGTGTTATCAATGCATTTGCTAATCTTAACAAATTAGACATTATTTTACAGTGTTATCAAATCCCTTAAATGATTTGTAAGTGTTTTGTAATGATTTTATTGACCTAAAAGCATTTGTGAAAGTTCTGCTTGCATTAGAGCTTAGTCTTGATCTGTGAGCTGAACAGATTTACTGTTACATCCATGAGATTATGTAAATTCAAATAAATATCATGTCACAGGATGTCAGAGGTCAGTATCAAATTAGTTTGAAATTATTATTTGCAGCACAAATAAGATTTTTTAGGATTTTTAAAAATCCCTAAAACTGTCAGAAAAGGATAAGGCCTAAGATTTCTATGTGAGTGGCTAAATTTGTTTGTTTTTATAACTATAATGCATAAACTATGAAACTATACAAAATGTATAAAAAAGTACAAGTTATTCTTTTCCAATGTTTTTAATTTATTTAATTTTTTTTTTTTTTTTTGGATTTACATTTTAAAAAATTAGCCTACGGCGATCATTCTAAACATCTTGAATAAAACCTGTCAATATTTATTATAGACCACTATAACTGTGTATAATCTAACAAACGAGTTTATTATGAAAATAAAAGCGTGTACACCAGATAACTTGGACGATAAAGAAATTGCTAACCATAGTATAATAGAGCATGTTTTAGGTTTTTAGGCGTTTAGATGCAGAAATGGACAAATCAAATGTAAAATAAAATGTAATTGATTTAATTAAATATAGATTAAGTCTTGTTAGAGCAAAATAATAAATAAATACGTACACACATTAAAAAAGCAGCCAAGATGAATGAGTTTAATTTTTTTATATAGATTAAAATTGAAGACAGAAGCAGCTGGTATATGCGGTCACTTAATATTAAAATCCAGTAGATCCACTTCAGATTTAATTCTCAACAGTTTATGTTCACGTGGCTGTTTTCGTTTATATTAGCCAAGCTATTATGTATTTTGAAATAATCTTGTCCGTGATGTGTTCGTTCTTACGACGAAAGGCAGAATCCTGCAGCTCGAGAGATATATGTTATTCTGCCAGTCACGCTTTCAAATAGTCTTGCACACTTAAACGGGTCACAAACACCTGCATTTAGCTCGTGTTGTGTTATAATGGATGTATTGTGTGCATTTATGGCAATAATTTATTTTAAAAAGCTCTTAAACAAGAATAAATTCGTTTGTTTTGAGCTCTGAGACACTGTGCGTGCTGATCGGAGGCAGTGATTTCAGATAGGCAGCCGCAAATATTTCATTTTCACACAAACAGTTCAAAAACATCTTAATTTAGCTCTTGGTGTGCTCTAATTGGTGAATTGTGTGATATCGCTGCAATACTTTATTTTTAATAGCTATAAAACAAGAATAAACTCGTTTTTTCTGAGCTCATCATTCCACACGCTCCTGCTCAGAGCGGTGATTCATCTCTCGTGTTTCTCACGTATCACTGACCACACATCAATTATTAATGAGCCCTGACCTGATAATAATCATATATGTTGGTTTAGCTTGTCACTGTGAATTAAATCCAAGTATTTATTTGTATTTTAACCGATTTAAAATCGAAACCAAAAGACAGTCTCCTCCCTTTTTTAGTCCGGTAACTGAACCTGTAGGGGCGCTATTTCTCTCAGACAATGGAAGTCTAAGCACACACACTCAAACAGATGGACAGAGTGAGATGAGATGTCTGACAGTTTTTTAATTTTCTGTTATCCATACAGTGTTGTAAAGTCATGAAACTATGCATATTTACTCAGAATAACTTTTTTTTCTGTATGAAAAAAGGTTTTGAAGTGTTTGGAATTTAAAAATGCAGGAAAATTAATAATTCCATCTTTATTGTCATTTAAAAAAATCACCACGACAAAACCATCCAAGCTATCCAAAACCCATTCACAATTTAAGTTCCTCAATGTTTTTTCAACATGTAGACCAAGTTTGGTGTGTATAGTGTTACTCTCCTCTGAGCAGTATGCATTAATTCACGGCTAAATGTAAAAAATAATCCACATTCAAATCAAAATAGCCGACTTCCTGTTGGTCGTAGCTGATGACTGTGAATTAGAAAGTTGTCCGTCTTGATAAGAACAATTTTTGTACTGAGTTTGGTGTCTGTAGCTAAAACTAACCCCCCCACTTTTGACAAAAGGTGGCGCTATAGAGTGCCTATTCCACGCCCTCTTATGAACTTTTGCCAGTGTCTAGCTGTCACTAATACTGATATGTGTTCTGAGTTTGATGAAATTCTAAGCATGTTATATGCCTCAAAATCACCTGAGAAGTATTCCAGTTTGACATGTTGCCACGGCAACAATTTTTTAGATATCAATATCCCCCTTGCAGATTTATATCAGCTGTGTTTTAACATTATTCTGATGAAGTTTGAAGCAAATCGAGTAATAATAAGATGCTGAATTCAAATCATTTTGAAAATGACACACTTCCTGCTGCCAGTTGGTGGCGCTATAACTTTGACTCCTAATAGTCACATATATGCGATCGACATCATACAACGAATAATCTGATGAAGTTTGATTAAAATCAGGAAATGTATGTGGATGATATTAGACACTTCCTGTTTCTAATTTCTCGCCATAATTTCAACGCCTCGCCACGAGCAAACCGTTCGAGATATCAAAAATCCCCTGGCAATTTTTCATCCCCAGTGTCTTGAGATCATGTTGACCGAGTTTGGCGGCAATCGAGAAAAAAACCTATGACAAGTATTTCAAATTCCAGAGCATGCGCTTTTTACATAACTCTAAATAGCTGACTTCCTGTTGGGTGGAGCCTATGACATGCAATACGAAAGTTGTTCGGGACGATGAGATCTATATGTGTACTGAGTTTCATATGAATATGTGCAAGTATGTGTGAGCTATACATCAACATTTCTGACTGTGTTCCAGGGGGCGCCGTAGAGCCCCTGTGCCACGCCCGGGTCCCAGCCTCCGCAGGCTCCTAAAGGCCACAGATTCCAAAGTGTGCGCAAATTTTCAAGAGTTTTTGAGTATGTTAAGGACCCCCAAAGCCCCCACAACTTTGACGAAAAATTTGAATACTAAACCCTAAATAGCCAACTTCCTGTTGGGCGGAGCCTATGATATGCAATAAAAAAGTTGTTTGGATTGATGAGATTTATATGTGTACCGAGTTTCATACGTCTACGAGCAAGAATGTATGATATATGGCCCTCCATATTCCAGGGGGCGCTGTAGAGCCCCTGTGCCACGCCCGTGTATCAGTCTCTGCCCGGCCCTAATGGCCGCAGGT
The DNA here is from genome assembly GCF_003368295.1 of Carassius auratus. Lineage (NCBI taxonomy): Eukaryota > Metazoa > Chordata > Actinopteri > Cypriniformes > Cyprinidae > Carassius > Carassius auratus. The sequence continues at coordinate 21,432,456 of NC_039271.1, read as the reverse complement.
TCCAATCTGTGTGCCAATTTTCAAGACTTTTTAAGCACGTTAAGGGCCCCAAAAGCCCCCGAGACGTTGGAAAAAAATAATAATAATAATAATAATAATAAAAAAATATAGCTGCAAGCAGCGATGGCGGGCTCAAGCCACCAATGCCATCGCCACCCCGGTGGCATCAGGTAAACTGTGTCCAGCGGGCACATGCATTCACAATATCCCTCTGGCAGTGAGGTTTTAAAGGATATGGCGGTTAAAGGGTTAATCCGAATCATCTAGACTTTAAAATCACATTCACAGAACAATATATATATATATATATAACTTTAGTAACACTTTACGATAAGATTTCATTTATAAACATTATGTTAACATGAACAATATTTATATAGCATTCATTCATGTCAGTTAATATTCCAAACTTAAACATTAAAACATTGTTTTATTGTGATTTTTTTCCAAGCACATTTTACCAATTCCAAACCATATCAATCTTAATAACTACCATTATTTTTTATTTAATCATTTATGAGTGCTATACAATAGTCCAGGAAAGCTGGAAGAGAAAAACTCCTTATATTCATGTGCAGAATTATTAGGCATGTTTTCTTTTACAGATGAAATGCACTAAAAAAGAGTTTTATCTCAAAGTCGAAAATTATGAAATACCCATGAGAAATATCAAACACAAATGCAATACAGAAATGGATAAGTTAAGACTTGACCATTGTACAAAAATGCTGACTGGGTCATGAGGTCAGAAAAGAAGAAGAAAAAAAAAACAGTTCAAGAAGAACTGACAAAAATAATTGCAAAATAATTAGGAATTAATGTGAAGATTATTTTTTAGTCAGTTCTGCAAGACAGACTTTCAGGAAAGGAGGTGGAATAAAAATGAGCTCCTAAATCTTAATCCCGGATTCTGGAAGATATATTCCTCAAACCATCAGACAAGAGGAGGTGGTGCTGGTCCTTCACGAGTCACTCTAATCGGTTCATAAAGCCTATATATAAAGTCTTAATATATAGTATTTCACAATACTTCATGGTATTCTAATTAAATCATTTTTTGGAATCTTTGATTTCTCAGAACCTGACACATTGTAATTCTGAGACTCCAGGAAAGTGGCAGTTCTGTAAAAAATTCTATGTGTACATTTTTTTGATGTGTTTAGAAGCTGCACTTAAAAAAATAAAAGACATTTACTGGTTACTTTTTTACTGTTATTTAAAAAAATCACCACGACAAAACCATTCAAGCTATTCAAAATTCATCCGCACCTGTTCTGTAAGATACATTCTTTAAACAGTGGTAAAAGAGGATGTGGTGCTGATCCTTCAAGAGTCACTCAAAACGTATCTGTCCATAAAGCCTATGAAGAATTATTCTTAATATACAGTTCACAATACTTCGGCTTGTTATTCTAATAAAGTGAGGGTCATTTTATCAGTAAAATACATAAAATTCATATTATTTTTCTTTGAAAGATTTCTATAAATGATTTAAATCATACTTGTTTCTACAATAATTATTTAAAAGTGATCCTATAGCGCCATCTGGTGGTCATTATTGGTACTAAGAATTGCAAGCTTGATTTATATGTTATGATAGTTTTAATTTTATGCTGGCTCTTGAAAGTGATAAAGCTATGAAACTTACTGTGCTTCCTTCAAATGAGGACTTCTACTTATATAAAAAATTATGAAGATTTAGAATCAAAAATTGTAAAGATATAGTAAAATAACTATTGTATTTTTTTTATGTTACTTTAATAAATCTCTATGGCAACACCATTTAAGCTATCCTAAACCCATTCACAATTTAACATCTCAGTATATAGGCATAATGTTGAAAAAGGAGTATGGAGTAGTATGAATAGGAGTATGAATTCATTTGCAGGCTTTATCATAAATCCACAATAAAATTTCTGAGTTCTGTATCAATCTGTGTTGTTGTTTGTTTATTTTTATCTTTTATTTTTCATAGGAAGATAACTTACTCTCATTTTTAATAAATGTGCTTATAAACCAAGGACAAGCTATTTATAGCTGTATTTATAAACTGCTTACTACTGACTATTGATATTGGGACAAGGCTTTATAAAGCATGAACTGACTATTTAATAATGAGTGCAGTTATTATAAAGTGTTATCAATGAATTTGCTAATGTTAACAAATTAGACATTATTTTACAGTGTTATCAAATCCTTAAATGACTCATAAGCATTTGTGAAAGTTCTGCTTGCATTACAGCTTAGTATTGATCTGTGAGCTGAACAGATTTACTGTTACATCCATGAGATTATGTAAATTAAAATAAATATAATGTCACAGGATGTCATAGGTCAGTATCAAATGAGTTTGAAATTATTATTTGCAGCACAAATAAGGTTGTTTTAGGATTTTTAAAAATCCCTAAAACTGTCAGAAAAAGGTTAAGGCCTAAGCTATTTCTATGTGAGTGGCTAATTTTATTTTTGTTTTTATAATTGTAATACACAAACTATGAAATTATACAAAATGTATAAAAAGATAAATAAATAAATACGCACACATTAAAAAAGCAGCCAAGTCGAATGAGTTTCCTTTTTTATATAGATTAAAATTGAAGACAGAAACAAGTGGTAAATGTGGTCACTTTAATATTCAAATCCAGTAGATCCAGTTTATGTTCACGTGGCTGTTTTCGTTTATAGTCGCCAAGCTATTATGTGTTTTGAAATAATCTTGTCCGTGATGTGTTCGTTCGTACGACGAAAGCCAGAATCCTGCAGCTCGAGAAATATGTTATTCTGCCAGTCGCGCTTTCAAATAGTCTTGCACACTTAAACAGGTCACAAAACACCTGCATTTAGCTCTTGTTGTGTTACAATGGGTTTATTGTGTGCATTTGTGGTAATATTTTATTTAAAAAAGCTCTTAAACAAGAATAAATTCGTTTGTTTTGAGCTCGACACTGTACGCGCTGATCGGAGCGGTGATTTCAGATAGGCAGCTGCAAATATTTCATTTTCACACAAACAGTTCAAAAACATCTTAATTTAGCTCTTGGTGTGTTCTAATTGGTTGATTGTGATATCGCTGTAATAATTTATTTTTAAAAGCTTTAAAACAGGAATAAATTCGTTTTCTCTGAGCTCTTTACTCCAGACGCTCGTGATCACAGCGGTGATTCATCTCTCCTATTTCTCACGTATCTCTGGCCAGAAATAATTTATCCATGAGCCCTGAACCGGTAATAATCAGATATGTTGGTTTAGCTTGTCAGTGTGAATTAAATCTAAGTATTTGTTTGTATTTTTAACCGATTTAAAAGTGAAAGTAAAAGTTCGGGAATTTAACCTGTAGGGGCGCTATTTCTCTCAGACAATGGAAGTCTAAGCACACACACTCAAACAGAGGGACAGAGTGAGATGAGATGTCTGACAGTTTTTTAAATTTTCTGTTATCCATACAGTGTTGTAAAGTCGTGAAACTATGCATATTTCCCCAGAATGACTTTTTCATCTGTATGAAAAAATTCTTTGACGTGTTTGGAAGCTGCAATTTAAAAATACAATAATGATTCCCTTTGTAAGGTCATTTAAAAAAATCACCACGGCAAAACCATTCAAGCTATCCAAAATCCATTCACAATTTAAGTTCCTATCAGAAATACTGATGTGTGTTCAGAGTTTTGTGAAATTCTAAGTATGTTATTTGCCTCAAAATCACCTGAGAAGTATTCCAGTTTGACATGTTGCCACGGCAACAATTTTTTAGATATCAATATCCCCCTTGCAGATTTATATCAGCTGTGTTTTAACATTATTCTGATGAAGTTTGAAGCAAATCGAGTAATAATAAGATGCTGAATTCAAATCATTTTGAAAATGACACACTTCCTTCTGCCAGTTGGTGGCGCTATAACTTTGACTCCTAATAGACACATATATGCGATCGACATCATACAACGAATAATCTGATGAAGTTTGATTAAAATCAGGAAATGTATGTGGATGGTATTAGACACTTCCTGTTTCTAATTTCTCGCCATAATTTCAACGCCTCGCCACGAGCAAACCTTTCGAGATATCAAAAATCCCCTGGCAATTTTTCATCCCCAGTGTCTTGAGATCATGTTGACCGAGTTTGGCGGCAATCGAGAAAAAATCCTATGACAAGTATTTCAAATTCCAGAGCATGCGCTTTTTACATAACTCTAAATAGCTGACTTCCTGTTGGGTGGAGCCTATGACATGCAATACGAAAGTTGTTCGGCACGATGAGATCTATATGTGTACTGAGTTTCATATGAATATGTGCAAGTATGTGTGAGCTATACATCAAAATTTTTGACTGTGTTCCAGGGGGCGCCGTAGAGCCCCTGTGACACGCCCGGGTCCCAGCCTCTGCAGGCTCCTAAAGGCCACAGATTCCAAAGTGTGCGCAAATTTTCAAGAGTTTTTGAGTATGTTAAGGACCCCAAAAGCCCCCACAACTTTGACGAAAAATTTGAATACTAAACCCTAAATAGCCAACTTCCTGTTGGGCGGAGCCTATGATATGCAATACAAAAGTTGTTTGGATTGATGAGATTTATATGTGTACCGAGTTTCATACGTCTACGAGCAAGAATGTATGATATATGGCCCTCCATATTCCAGGGGGCGCTGTAGAGCCCCTGTGCCACGCCCGTGTATCAGTCTCTGCCCGGCCCTAATGGCCGCAGGTTCCAATCTGTGTGCCAATTTTCAAGACTTTTTAAGCACGTTAAGGGCCCCAAAAGCCCCCGAGACGTTGGAAAAAAAAAAATAATAATAATAATAATAATAATAATAATAATAATAATAAAAAATAATCCTAAGGAAAACAATAGGCCTCTCGCCCTTTGGGCTTGAGCCCTAATAATCCTAAGGAAAACAATAGGGCTCTCGCCCTCCAGGCTTGAGCCCTAAAAATAATCCTAAGGAAAACAATAGGCCTCTCGCCCTTTGGGCTTGAGCCCTAATAATAATAATAATAATAATAATAAAAAATAATCCTAAGGAAAACAATAGGCCTCTCGCCCTTTGGGCTTGAGCCCTAATTATGTAACAAAAGTTACAAAACTGTACTGTACTTTAACTCTAACATACTTAAATGTGCAAAAAAAAAACTTACTCGAAGATTAAGTCAAAATGTATTAACATTAATTAGTTTAATTTAGTGATTCACCTGCATAACAACTAGAGGGGGCCTGACACTTTGAGAACCATGGCTTTAAACAATCCTTTTATTTATTTATTCATTTTCATTAATTCATTAAAATTATATTATTTAAATACAGACATTTGCACTTATATGTTTCAGAAAACACTTTGAAACTATTATAAGCATACAAACATATATAACACACCTAATGCATGGGATACATATCAGGAAAATATGGGAAAATCTCTAAATCTCTCTTACCAGCAACACATTAGGTGAGCACCTAACTTGATCAGCTGTGATAAAGCAATGCAAAAATAGACACACGGGTATTTATTCATCTGCAGATTACATGTCCTTTAAAACTACCCATTTGTAAACTCTGGTAATACTATTTTCAAAAGATAATAAAGATAACGTTAGCGATTTTCTTACCTCATTTTGCCAGGATGTTTTCAGGACCTCGCAGAACACCTGACCCTTCTTGTGTTCACAGATTTTGTTCTCCATTGACATGTCACGACTTAAATTCGCTCAAAATAAATAAAAAATGTACAGGCAAATATGAAATAATTCGGGACCGATAGAGCAGTCAGTTTATAACGAGCAGCAGCTCACAGTTAATTACTTAGCCGCCTCACTCACAGAAAGACGACAATAACGGTCATATTTTTAAATGTAGAAAGGCGCGAACCGATTCATTGTCCAGTTTCCTGAATGACAGCCAGATTAACCAATCATGATAGAAGTAATAAAATACAACTACCAATGGGAGTTGTTTCAGTGTGATAAAGCAGCGAAATGTATATAGTTTTATTGTTGTTAATGATGATAATATTTAACATATACCTTTAGATTTTAGAATAGGTATCATGACTAAAATATTTTAAAATGCTATTAAAATAATTAATTAATTTAAATAATTTAATATAAATAATTTAAAAGCTTGTTAACCTTTAACTACCATTCAGCATTAAACATTTTTAACGTTGTTTCATTAAAACAACTGACCTTATTTCAGCCATATTTCAATGTTGAAAGTTGGTCATGTGCTGGAAGTTTTTCAACAGTTCATCTTTAAACGTTGAATCAACGTTGTTTTCAAAGTTGAAACCACAACTGACCTTATTTCAACCATATTTCAACATTGAAAGTTGGTCATGTGCTGGATGTTTTTCAACCATTCAGCTTTAAACGTTGAATCAACGTTGTTTCAACGTTGAAACCACAACTGACCTTATTTCAACCATATTTCAACGTTGAAGGTCGGTCATGTGCCGGCTGGGACTGGACACGATCCCCATCAGTGAACTGATGCTCGTTCTGTTTATGATTAAATGTTCTGACACTGTGTTCAGATGATTTGACACTATAGTGTGATGTCATGAAGTTTTGACACACTTTTCGCTGTGGGACACAGATGACATCTCTGGCATCCGGTGTAGAAACAGACAGTGACTGCTCTATTTACAAATAAGTTCTATAAGAAAAAAGAAAAATCTAAACCAGCGGCATAACGAGATGGAAATATAAACTAGAAAAAAATATTAACAGGTCCTCCATCCATGACACTGACTCACTGCTGAGCAGCCAGTTTTAATCTCAACAGCTCTTAAAGTTGAGTGGATGGTTAAATGCATGATGGGCTAGTATTAAATTAATCATCTTGTTGCAGTTATAAATTTGACTGCTAAATGAATGATAAAGAATTATATTAAAACTTGTTTTGTAAAATGTCTTCGTCATTTGAATATTGATTTAAAAATCAGTTTAAATCATAAATCATATTTTTTTTTTCTAAAAAAAAAACTGGGATTTTTTTTTTTGGCCAGATGACATTACCCTACTTTAAAAGTAAGTAAAGAAGGTTCCCTTTAAAATTACTTTAGTTATCAATTACTAAAGCTTTTTTTTTACATCGTGTGAATGTTGTTGGTTATAATGAGAGAACTTGCGTTTAATCGTGAGGACGTTTTATTAATTCTTTAGAGTTTCAAAGATTTAATCGTGCCGGTTTAATTTTATTCGTTTCTTGTTTTAGGCAAATTAGGCCTAAATAATGGGAACGAAATTATACAGTGCTTCACATTTAAACATGCAACAATTTCTTAATCAGTTTACAGACAAATGTCTTTTCCCAATAGGTTATGTCAAAATAAAGGGCAGGTAACGAATAACAAAAATGCATGTTGTTTTATTAAAGGAAAAATATATTTATATTTAAAATATAAAAATATAGGCATAATATATTAAAATATCGACATTTTGCATATTAATACATGTAGCCTACCCCCCTAAAATAGGCTACCACTTTTAATGCTCGCATGTAAAAGTAAACTACAATTTATTTCGAATAATATAACGCATAATTAATATAATATAAATAATACTGCACACCTTTTAAATGTGTCCAATCTAAAATATGGTTTGATACCATGTAGCTTAGAGAAAATATAAGCACAGACTCTTTCTCGTTCTAAGAAATGCATATAACTTCATAAATACCAAACTTTCTTCTGTGAGTATTAAGTATGAAATATATTAAATATTTAAACTATAGTGTTTTTCTTTCATTTTCCGTGACTGAAGCAGTCAAATGTATCACATCAGTGAGGCAAAACTGACGTCTATTTGCAAAAATGTGCTTTGATGCGCTTGTTTGATAACTTGTGGTTAAAGCGCCACTCAGCACTTTACACCGTCGCCGCGGCGGTAGAAGCGCCGTTTTGGATGTCTATTTAGTGTATGACAGTCCCAAAGCAGACAAGGCAATGGTGCTCAGAAGTTCCAGTCTCTATTTGTGGAGGTGTTATGAGGATGGATAACACTTGATATACATTTGATCTGAAACAAAAAAGTCAAACAATAGAATAATAGAACAACAAAATAGAAAAAAAAATATGTACATGTTATTTATTTAACTTCTAGTGTGGCAACATACATTTAAAATGTAAAGAGTGCTGCATCTTTCATTCCAATCCTATCCCTGGAAGTGAAAGAAAAATGAAATATGAAAACAACCTCCTCATATGACCTTTTTAACATTATACAACAAATGCTAGAGGCATAAACATACAAACATACAAAACGATAATGTCCTTTCATTATTCACTACGTTATTTTAACACAAGCCACCAAAAACTAAGTTACACCTATGCTATCCATCATGTACTGAAGGTACAAATTTAAAGAGCAATTAACAAATAAGTTGATCAGAAATGTATTATCCAAACTGTATTTCCCCAATCAACTTAAAAGAAAGTATGTTTTTTAAAATTTAGTGAAGAAGAGGCAAAGAAAATAAGGAAGCTTTATTTTACTTATCCAGTTCTTCCTAAAGCCAAAGGAGTAACATTTAAAATTCTAAATTACATTTATCCATCTACAGGGAGTGCAGAATTATTAGGCAAGTTGTATTTTTGAGGAATAATTTTATTATTGAACAACAACCATGTTCTCAATGATTCCAAAAACTCATTAATATCAAAGCTGAATATTTTTGGAAGTAGTTTTTAGTTGTAGCTATTTTAGGAGGATATCTGTGTGTGCAGGTGACTATTACTGTGCATAATTATTAGGCAACTTAACAAAAAACAAATATATACCCATTTCAATTATTTATTTTCAGCAGTGAAACCAATATAACATCTCAACATTCACAAATATACATTTCTGACATTCAAAAACAAAACAAAAACAAATCAGTGACCAATATAGCCACCTTTCTTTGCAAGGACACTCAAAAGCCTGCCATCCATGGATTCTGTCAGTGTTTTGATCTGTTCACCATCAACATTGCGTGCAGCAGCAACCACAGCCTCCCAGACACTGTTCAGAGAGGTGTACTGTTTTCCCTCCTTGTAAATCTCACATTTCATGATGGACCACAGGTTCTCCATGGGGTTCAGATCAGGTGAACAAGGAGGCCAAGTCATTAGTTTTTCTTCTTTTAGACCCTTTCTTGCCAGCCACGCTGTGGAGTACTTGGACGCGTGTGATGGAGCATTGTCCTGCATGAAAAGCAAGGATGCAGACTTCTTCCTGTACCACTGCTTGAAGAAGGTGTCTTCCAGAAACTGGCAGTAGGACTGGGAGTTGAGCTTGACTCCATCCTCAACCCGAAAAGGCCCCACAAGCTCATCTTTGATGATAGCAGCCCAAACCAGTACTCCACCTCCACCTTGCTGGCGTCTGAGTCGGACTGGAGCTCTCTGCCCTTTACCGATCCAGCCACGGGCCCATCAAGACTCACTCTCATTTCATCAGTCCATAAAACCTTAGAAAAATCAGTTTTGAGATATTTCTTTGCCCAGTCTTGACGTTTCAGCATGTGTGTCTTGTTCAGTGGTGGTCGTTTTTCAGCCTTTCTTACCTTGGCCATGTCTCTGAGTATTGCACACCTTGTGCTTTTGGGCACTCCAGTGATGTTGCAGCTCTTAAATATGGCAAAACTGGTGGCAAGTGGCATCTTGGCAGCTGTACGCTTGACTTTTCTCAGTTCACGGGCAGTTATTTTGCGCCTTGGTTTTTCCACACGCTTCTTGCGACCCTGTTGGCTATTTTGAATGAAATGCTTGATTGTTCGATGATCACGCTTCAGAAGCTTGGCAATTTTAAGAGTGCTGCATCCCTCTGCAAGATATCTCACTATTTTTGACTTTACGGAGCCTGTCAAGTTCTTCTTTTGACCCATTTTGCCAAAGGAAAGGAAGTTGCCTAATAATTATGCACACCTGATATAGGGTGTTGATGTCATTAAACCACACCCCTTCTCATTACTGAGATGCACATCACCTAATATGCTTAATTGGTAGTAGGCTTTCGAGCCTATACAGCTTGGAGTAAGACAACATGCATAAAGAGGATGATGTGGTCAAAATACTCATTTGCCTAATAATTCTGCACACAGTGTAATAACTTCCTACTTGAAAGATCTAATTGGGAGAACAATTCATGCAGCTACTTTGAGAAAGACATTGAAACAGTAGATCATATTTGTGATGAGTGGGGCGGAGCTGAGAGCCGTGGGAATGGGGCGATTGGAAATGAGCGACACCTGCTCGACCCACCGGTCTCGAGTCCCACGGAGGAGATGGAAGGATTTCAAAGAGGAGCGACGACAGTGAAGGATGAGAGAGGACCAGGCCTGGACTTATTTTGTGTTTTGGTTTTGTTTATGCGTGGCAGTCATCTGTGAGAGTTTTTGTCTTTATTTTATTATTAAAGCTGATTTGACTGTCCGCCGGTTCCCACCTCCTTCTTCCCACGAAAGAACATTGTTACAGTATGTTTTTCGAATGTGGATCTGCAGTGTACATTGACATTTTGATATCCACAGAGGATAAGTAAGAGCACTTTAAACTGCGGTGGCACTTTGTTTTGGTGGTCTGTTTTAGGCATTCTGCTGGTGGTGGGTAGCTTTGCAGCCACATGTCAACTAGCAGTTGGGTGGAGTATTAGTAGACTGTCTACTTAATATCTTCTAACACTTTCAACTAACACTAACCCTAAACCTACCCTGACATTCTGCTCTGAGAGTTTATGGACGTGTGGTTGCGGGGTTGCTTATAGTTGGTGGGGTGCCTGGAGTGGACAATCAGAACAGGGTCAAGTCAAGTCACCTATATTTATATAGTGCTTTGAACAAGAAAGATTGTCAAAGCAATTGAACATTTGTTTGAAATACAGTGTGTCAATAATGCAAAACAACAGTATCTGTGCAATCAAGTCAATGATATCACTATAAGTGAAGTAATCCCAACTAAGCAAGCCAGAAGCAACAGCAGCACAGAACCAAAACTCTATGATAGAATAGATGAAAAAACCTTGGGAGAAACCAGGCTTATTCAAGGGACCAGTTCTCCCACGTCCAGACGAAATAGAGTGTAACTGAAATAGATAGAACAGACCCTAAGTAGGTCAACAGAGGCTGGTGTTAAACCCAGTTTGAAAAAAATGGAGGTTGGAAAGCATGAGATAGATCTCCTAGGATTTAAGTTTAGCAAGGATACAAAAGCTCTGACAACAAGTTCAAGAGCTAAGTTAGAGGAAAGGCAGCAGTCAGGGCCCCCCAAAAACAGGAAGCAACTACAGTCACTGCTAGGTACCTTGAATTATATTAGAGAATAAATACCTAAATATTCTAAGGAGGCTAAAATGCCATATCAAGGAACCAAAGAAGGAAAATGGCAATGGAATGACCAGATGGAGCAAGCTAGATTAAAATTAATCAAAATGTCTCTTAATAGTGGTGCATTAGAAAGAAGAGATGGGACCTTTGCTCTGTACATTCAGGTCGCTGAAAAAGAAGAGGAAGTTACTTCCTCGACATCCGCCCCTTCTGCCCCATTCTTGACACACAGGCAAGGAAGGACTAGCAATGAAGCACTTTGATGAAAACAGTGCTGAGAGAATATTAGCAGCTGTATGTAAGAGACTAATCACAGCTAAAAGCTGTAGCAAAATAACAACCAATAGTGTTTTTTTTCTATGGCAGGAGAGCTAGCTAGATTAAAAAGAAACCTAGTGATGAAAAAAAAGGAAAGATAAATGTACTAGGTATCATGAGAACCATAAGTACCTACCTAAATATTTCACTGATGGAAGTGAGAGGGCCGGGAAAGTTAATTGGGGATACTTGGTTAAAGTTAATGGACAGCTGATCACACAGAAAGAGGAAATGCAGGGGACCGCTCAGTTAGCAGAAGTGACAGCTGTTGAGCGAGCTCTGCAGAGAGCTGTTGAGTTGGGCCGTACAGAGATTGTCCTGACATGTGATTCAGAATATGTTATTGATGGAATTAACTTGAAACTTGACACTTGACAAGTGGAAAGCTAATTACTTCCATACAGCTAAAGGTAAACCAATGGCACATAGAGAGCAGTGGAAAATATAGCCAACTTACTAGAGAAAGTAAAGGCCCACATTTACCACAAGGATAGTCATATACAGCAAAATAATGAGTCTGCTGAAGAGAATCGACAGATAGATAAACTTATAGGTCGAGTAAAAACAAAGGAAATAACAGAGTTATTTCAGAAACTGCATAATGAGCTAAATCATCCCAGTGTTAAAATGATTCAAGTGGAACTTAGATTAAGAAATCTAAACATTTCCTAATTGGAGGAATCATTATAGGGAGATAAGAAAAAAATGCAAGATATGCAGGAAGTTCATGACAGCTAAAGGTTGTGAGGAAAGTGAATTACCAAAGGAGTATCCTTCACAGCAGATTAGTATTGACTTCCCAGGCCCATTACGCCCCAAAATTAAAAAAAGGGAACTGCTACTTTATGCTCACCATCGATAACACACTAAAAAAACATTATATGGCCTTTTAAGGTCAGCGCTCGAAGAAAAGGTAGTAGAGTATTTAACAGAATGGATAAAGTGGCAGAGACCGATGGAAAGTATGAGAGCAGACGGTGGACATAATATTAGTGGGAAACTAGTAAAGAAATTCTGTAAAGAAAATAGAATAATACTAGTTGAATACATAGCCTACCGTCCAGAGACAAATGGAATTGCAGAACATGCAATTAGAAATGTTAAGGAATGGTTTGCTAAAAATAGAGACCTAGGTGACTGGGACCAGAATATTGATCGGTGTTTACAGTAGGTAGACATCGAAATCGCCTCTTTTACTGCCGCAGTGGTGGTGTAAAGTGCATTTGCAGCTTTTGACCACTGAGTGGCGCTTTAATCACAAGTTAACAAGCGCATCAAAGCACATTTTTGCAAATAGACATCAGTTGTGCCTCGCTGTTTTACATTTGATGGCTTCAGTCACAGTTAAAATATTTGATATATTTAATATGTAATATTCCTGTAGCTCAGCTGGTAAGAGCACTGCGCTATCAAGCGCAAGGTTGGGGATCGATTCCCCGGGAACACATGATAGGTAAGAATTGATAGCCTGAATGCACTGTAAGTCACTTTGGATAAAAGCGTCTGCTAAACTATAAATTTAAATTAAATGTAATTTAATATACACAGACAAAAGTTTGGTAATTATGAAATTATGTGCATTTCTTAGAACGAATTCAAGCAGGATAAATGTCAACCCTGAGCTTATATTTTCTCTAAGCTACATGGTATTAAACCATATTTTAGATTTGACATTTAAAAGGTGTGCAGTACTATTTATATTATATGAGTTATGTGTTATATTATTCAAAAGAAATTGTGGTTTAATTTGCATCTGAGCTTTAAAAGTGGTGGCCTATTTTAGGGGGGTAGGCTACATGGATTAATATGCAATGACAATATTTTCATATTCTATGCCTATATTTTAATTAATATTTAAAAATTCCTTTAAAGGTCCCATGACATTAAATTTTCACTTTCTGAGTTTTTTTTTTTAACATTAATATGAGTTCCCCTAGCCTGTATATGGTCCCCAAGTTTCTAGAAATTTTAATTGGTGTAAATTGAGATTTTGCTATCTTTCTCTGCCTTTGAGAAAATGGAAGCTGAGAAAATGTCATATTCTAGGTTCTTCAAAGTAGCCACCTTTTGCTTTGATTACTGCTTTGCACACTCTTGGCATTCTCTTGATGAGCTTAAAAATTAATAAAAATGTATTACATTAGTATGGGAAATTGAGAGTACAGAGGAAGGAAGGCAGTATTTGGTTACAATGACTTAACCATAATCCAATACTAGCAGGAAGGAGTTTTCTGGTAGGGGCCGAAGGGTAATTTTCAAATACATTTAGCTCAACTAAGCCGCATCCCACATGTCCACAGAGACACACTTCTTACACTTGCATCGCTCATCTTTAATGCTTTTTTTTTTTTAACCAGGAAGTCTCATTGAGATCAAAAATCTCTTTTACAAGAGAGACCTGGCCAAGGTAGCAGCCATAAATAAACAACATATTAAACTGCTACATACAAGGTAGCAGCCATACATAACACAACATAAAAACATACATACATCCAATCATTCAAAAATCATTCAAATACAGACACCTCTCAAGAAAAACAACATGTCTCCTTCATCACATTTTTTATGATGGTCTTAAAGGCATTAATTGATATACACTTTTCTAGTTTAAGATCTTTTTGCAAATTATTCCATGCCCATGGTGCATAGTATGAAAATGCAGTTTTCCCCAAATCTGTCCAAACGCTAGGTACATTAAAAAGCAACCACTTGGAGGAGCGTAGCTGATAACTAGCAGAATTGAGACAGAGAAGGGTACAGAGGTAAGCTGGAAGTTTACCTAGCATGGCTTTATATATAAAAATATACCAATGCTGTTTTCTGCGGGTGGTCAGTGCTGTCCAACCCACCAGATCATAAAGAATGCAATGGTGAGTCAGGGACTTTGCATTTGTAATAAAGCGCAAATACGCATGATACACTGAATCAAGGCTCCCTAAGATGGAGGAAGCTGCGTGCATATATAATATGTCACCATAATCAATCACAGACAGAAAAGTAGCTTCCGCAAGGTTTTTTTTGGCATTAAAAGTAAAGCTAGATTTATTTCTAAAATAAAAGTCAATCTTTATTTTAATGCTTATTAAAAGGCAGTAATAAGAATTGTATGATGTTAACATTTGCTCAACAGTTGAAGCTGTCACATATACTTGCTTTTTGCTAATAGAATGATGATTGTGCAAGGAAGTGTGCAAGATGGACCTTCTTTCTAAAAAATAGTATTGTTATGTGTTTTATCTAATCAAAACAGGGAGGAGGATGCTGTGCAGTTTAGCAATAGCTGCTTACTTAGCCTACAACTTAAGATTTTGTAACAGCTTAGAGAAAGATTAATTTTCTTTAATGGAAAGAAAATAAAGCAGCAGTTACTTAATGTATGTGTGCTGAAGAGGGGTTGCCAAAAAAGGAAATGTCATACTTCCTGTATCCATAGCAACCTGACTGTGAGTGCGTGCATGCAGATGTGTTAGTGTTTTTCATTGAAAAAGGCATCCGGAAGAAAGGACGTGTTGTTTTTGAGACTATATAATGTTATGGTCTGGACACATCCCCTGCCACATCTCGGGGTGAAGACTTACGCTTTTACTTTTTGTTATTATTTTGCTTATGAGTTATTGTTTAAGAATAAAGTGAAACCATGTACAATGGTGATGTGTTAAAATTTTTTAAACAAGTCTCTGAATAATTTATTATGAGTAAAGTTATTATTTTAGTTTGTTCCTGATCCTGTATTACAAAGCTCTGCTGAGGAATCAACTGAGCTGATCTGGTTCTGGTGCAGAAGTGCAGAACTCTCTATTGCCACAGAGAAGACATCAAAGGTAAGAACAATGGTTTAAATTACCTCTGCTGGTTGGAAACAAAGATGTACTTAACCCCTTTCTAGGCACCTCCTTTTTTGGCATGGAGACAGAAATGACATACCCAAAATAAAAAGGTTTCTGCTCATGATTCTTTCTCACTAGATACATAATCAACCTTTGTTCACAAAGCTGACACTTTAAAGTTTACTGTTCAGGAATCAGAATTACTCAGACTGTTATGATAATAGAGATATATAAGCTCAAACATAAAAACAAAAATAAAAATATTAAAAACATATTTTTTAAATGTATTTAAAAAATGTGTTGATGTAAGATATGAGTTTAGAAATAGAGTGTAGCTAAAGCCACACGTCTTTCAAAACTTCATTAGAAATTTCATAATCTAATCTGTAAAACTGTGAATTTTATGAAATATTTTATAAGGCCATGTCATGTGTGTTTTTAGAGAAGGCTAATCAGATTGATTTATGGCCCTTGTCATCTCTGTGAGATCTCACATGTAAACTCTCCAGTGTATTTTGTGTGGGTTTGGCTGTGAAAACTGCCCGATTAATCCCTATCTGTTATTCCATTGTTCTCACCAAACGAGTCTTTCACACCTCCGCCAGGTATGACACATTATCCGCATTATTCTTTTATCATTATTCTTTTGTTTTTATTCCACCTTTATTAGCCTTGATTGTGGTTTTTCAGGCTTTACAAAGCAACAAAGCAGCGATCTCACTTCAGTCTCTCTTTGCATTTAGCCCTTATTTATCAAAAGTCTTACTAAAAAAATACAACAAAACATTTTCTTACGACCTTACGTGAATTATTGAGACAAAAATGCATTATGAAGAAGAAAAGCACCTGTTATTAGTAGCATTGTAGCTAACGTTAGCATCAAGCTACATCAGACAATTTATGAAATTATTAGTACACTTTTACTCAAAACTCACTTTAAACCCCGATCGAGTGTTTATAATAACTTCCTTTAGCGATCAGGGGTGGAATTTGGTCGTTTACTATTGTAAAAATATATGATTCGTAGCCTTTTTCATCGCTGCACAAGTTAGCATTTCCGATGTACATTTTCATTTTTTTTTATAAAAACGCCCCAGATCTCAAGAAAATCTCATACCAAGCTTTACTATCGTAATCGCGGGTTTATTATTCGGATATTTCGTGTGTAAAGAGGTGTTTCACTGTTGTTTTGGCCAGATAACTACCAGGAAGTGTGCAGGAAGCATGTGACACGATGTGGCGGTGTCCATATATGACACTCTAAGATTGACATTGGGAAGGCCCAATCAGAGTCTGAGTCACACACAGCACAAGCTGTGACCACTGCGCAAACAACACAGATCGCTGGGAGAGGTTGTTTATCATCAGATCGCGTAAATCCGTGGAAAATGAATAGAAATGACGATTCTGTCTGAAGAAATATGAAGAAAACATCAGTAAATATATCCATATATCTCTGCAGATATGCATCTATGCTCTATAAATCCTTATTGACGCTGTTCAGTGAGTCTATGTGAACACAAATAAACCGCTGCTGACGTGACTGAATCTGAGTGAGTGGTGAATTTCTATTTAAAATGTGGCATAATACGGATTTATTATTTTGCATTTCTGACATAAATCACTAAATATCTGTCACTGCAACAATGTTTTATCAAAATCTTGGTCAAATATCAAAACTAAGGTCTTTAAACTTTCAATTGATGCACAGTTTGTCCAGATGAAGTAAGAGAGTGATGTTTAATGTGCTGTGAAAGTGAAACAATAATAAACTGGGGCCGTCGGCGATGTTTGCACATAAAGGGGTTTTAAAGATTGTATTGAATTTCATTAGATAAAAATGACACAACAATAGCTATATTTATGTATATTTTCATCTGTGTTGTATTCTTTAATAATTGCACTGTCCATGGAGCGGACTTGACTCACATTTCACTGCTTGTTATATATGCTCTTTTTAATATTTTTGAATATTTGTAACCAATAAAAATCTTGACCCTTGGATCTCTAGGAAACATATTTCTTTTCACTTCTTTGCAGATGGCTTTATTTTCCTTTGACAACTCCATCCAGTTTTCGCTGCACTGCCGTTGAGGGCAAAAAAAAAAATTGGTTGTCACTGAATATTCTCCAGCTCAATACTGATAAGACTGAAATAATTATCTTTGGTCCCACAAAATCTAGATGTTGACTGGTCATTTTCCTCCAATTTTACCCCAGGTAAGACATCTGTGTGTCATTCTTGACTCTGAGCTTTAATTAGTCAAACAAACTAAGTAGTAAAGAAAAGTGTCACAGGTCGGGGGGCCAAGCTGGACTGCACCCACCCCTGAAACCCAGGATCACCTCGGGGAGCGTACCAGAAGAACCAGACGGACGAGAGTATAAAAAATGAACAAGGTTTTATTTGATTAAAAGCAATTTAAAAGTTCAGTGTTCCTTCCGTGTCTCCCGACCAGAACGGAGCCAGACCTCGGACGCCGGGAAGGCGTGGAGTCGTCGGCAGTTTGTGCCTGTACGGGGCCAGCAAGAGCCAGGGTAGTCTGTCACCCGTCCCGGAGTGAGGGGGGGTATCCGGGTAAGTAGAGCTCGTGGATGTTTCGGTCGAGACCGGGAAAAGGAATAATTCTCGTGTCCACCTCCTTCTACAGGGACATCACATGCAGCATTCGGCCCAGAGAATCCTGTGGTCTGCACAGCGGGGTAAGTAATCAACAGCAAGTATGTGTCCTTGAATAAGTAATGGGGCTTACGGCTAGGAGATGCTTCGGTTAAGACCGGGAAAGGAATAATTCTTGTGTCCACCTCTTTTCATAGGGACATCACATGCGGCATTCGGCCCAGAGGATCCTGCGATCTGCACAGCAGAGTAAGTAATCAACAGCAAGTATGTGTTCTTGAATAAGTAGTGGGGCTTACGGCTGGGAGATGCTTCGGTTAAGACCGGGAAAGGAATAATTCGTGTGTCCACCTCTTTCCATAGGGACATCACATGCGGCGTTCGGCCCAAAGGATCCTGCGATCTGCACAGCAGAGTAAGTAGTCAACAGTAAGTATGTGTTCTTGAACAAGTAGTGGGGCTTACGGCTGGGAGATGCTTCGGTTAAGACCGGGAAAGGAATAATTCGTGTGTCCACCTCTTTCCATAGGGACATCACATGCGGCATTCGGCCCAGAGGATCCTGCGATCTGCACAGCAGAGTAAGTAATCAACAGTAAGTATGTGTTCTTGAATAAGTAGTGGGGCTTACGGCTGGGAGATGCTTCGGTTAAGACCGGGAAAGGAATAATTCGGGTGTCCACCTCTTTTCATAGGGACATCACATGCGGCGTTCGGCTCAAAGGATCCTGCGATCTGCACAGCAGAGTAAGTAATCAACAGTAAGTATGTGTTCTTGAATAAGCAATGGGGCTTACGGCTGGGAGATGCTTCAGTTGAGTGCCTGGGTGTGGATTACGGTGACGGTGGTGGGCTCTCGGGGTGGTGAGCGTCCGGCATTAACTCTATATATCTTCCCCACACTCTGTAACTTCACTTCAAACGATTTATTGTGCAAACACACCACTTCAGACACGGCACACCCACTCTTAGTGCAAATAGAGCCAGCACTCACCCAACGATGACTCCGTCCACTTCACAACGTTATCAGTCCCAGTCCAGATGTATACAATTGATTGAAATCCCAGATCAGGTCTCTTAACTTCCCTCCGATAGTGATGGCGCGGCCTGGTCTTCACTTACTTTCCAGAGCTCACACTCTTTCTGTCCTGAATATCTCCACTCGATCGCTGATATATCTGTTACACAGCCAGATAACCGAAACCCCACAATAGTCTTCAAATACCTCCACACGCCAGCCCAAACGTCCTAGGAATTCACCTCTCCTAGGGGAACACGTCCAAAGAGAAGAACCACACACGGGGGCAAGCCAACCAGGAAGAATAGCCGGGAGAACGAACGACCAAATAGAATCCACAACCCTCCTCATGGTCTCTGCACTTCTCTTTTTATGTGGTTACTCCGCCTCCATAATCCTCTCACAGATCGCCACATCAAACTCCCCACACCAGATGTCAATCTGTCATTAGCGTTGTTATTGCGACATCGGGCGCAACCCGGAAGTGGACCGGTGTTACCGCGACACCGTCCCGAGGGGAACACAAAATTCCGGCGGGACTTAGTTCCGCTTCCCTTTCGTCACCCCGTGACATACCCCCCTGCCAAACCGTTCTAGTCCCTAGAACGCCTTCCAGTCGCCCATTCTCCATAGCGTGCCGGGGGCCGACCTCGGCTCTCCCTCTGGGACCGTCGTGGTGGCGAGACAGGGTCGATGTCCGCAGGCATATCCATCGGGTCTCTGGGGGCCATTTCTGCGGGGACATTTCCCCGTTCTCCTGGGATCACGGCCCATCCTGCTATCCACGGGGCTACAGCTTCAGGCTCCTTTGGCGCCTCCTCTACGGGGCTGGGATAGTTCGGACAGGGGCGGATCATGTTCCGATGGACCACTCTAGCGGGCCCGGCTTTTCCTTCGGGCCGAATTGTATATACTGGCTGTCCAGGCCGCTGCTGGCCCTCGACCACGTATGGTGCATTCTCCCATCGGTCACTGAGCTTCCCCTTCCCTTGTCGCCGGTTGTCCCTTACCAGGACCCTTTCTCCTGGGAGAAGGGGGGCTTCCCGAGCCGTCCGGTCGTACAGCCTCTTGTTTTTCTTCCCAGCCGCTCGGATCCGTCCCGAGACTTGCTCGTATGCAAAATGGAGGCGTTGGTGGTGGCGCCTTACCCATTCAGTTACGTTCCCCTCCTCCTCGGTTGCTGCCGTCCCCAGCAATAAGTCGGTAGGCATCCGCACATGCCTGCCAAACATCAAATAAGTGGGGGCGTAGCCCGTGGTACTGTGCGTACTATTATTGTAGGCCTGAACCAGATTTGGTAGCGCACTCACCCAGTCGCTCTGATGTTCTTGGTCTAGCGTGCCGAGTAAGTTCAATAGGGTCTGATTGAACCGCTCGCATCCGCCATTTCCCTGAGGGTGGTAAGTAGTGGTATGGGTCTTGGTGCAGCCGTACACTTTACACAGCTCTCTGATTACCCGAGACTCGAAGTTTGGCCCTTGGTCCGAGTGTAGGAACTCGGGGCAACCGAACGGCTGGAAGACAGCTCTCCACAGAGCAGTGGCGGTGGTGTTCGCCGTCTGATCCAAAGTAGGAATGGCCCAGGAGTACTTGGTGAACAAGTCGGTAATGACAAGGGTGTTCTGATAACGGTCTGCCGGCCGACCCAAAGTCAAGAAGTCCATTGCGACTATGTGGAGAGGAGCCTTTGCCTGGATGGGGACCATCGGTGCTCGTGCCTCCTTCCTGGCTTTGAACAAGGTGCAACGAGGACAGGCCTGAACGAAGGTACGTACCGTTACTTCTAGGTTGGGCCAGTAGAAGTGTCGCCTCAAGAGAGAGACCGTTTTCTCGTGCCCTTGGTGGCCCAGCTGATCATGGTACGCTATCAAGAGCTCTTGTACTTGGCCTTCGGGGACAACGATCTGTCGGAGTTCCTCGTCCAGCCCCGGATCTCGGACAGACCTACAGAGTACTCCCTCCTTCACCTGTAGTCTGGCCCATTGTCCCAACAGCTTCCTTCCTGTTCCCCCTTGGGCCCGTTGTTCGGCCAACGTCGGTTTTCGGCCCCGTTCCAGCCATCGCATCAAGCCACTGATCTCCCTGTCGGCCTGCTGTCGCTCTTTCCAGCGGCAGGGGTCCCATCCCCAACTCACAGGCATCCCCTCATGTTGAGTCCCCGGCGCCTCCACAATGCCCACCATATACTCCTCTCCTTCGGGGTCTGGTGTGGGTTCCGGTGGGTCCCTCGGACCTTGAGCTTCCGGGAGTCGGGACAGGGCGTCAGCGTTGGTGTTCTCCCGTCCTGGCCGGTATCGGAGCTGGTAGTTGTAATTGGCCAACTGGGTCACCCAGCGCTGTTCCACTGCCCCCAACTTCGCCGTCTGTAGATGTACTAGGGGGTTGTTATCAGTTACTACCATCACCTGGGCACCCCACAAGTAATCTTTAAACTTTTCGCTGAGTGCCCATTTCAGTGCCAGCAGTTCCAACTTGAAGGAGCTGTAATTGGCGTCGTTCCTCTCTGCTGGATGAAGGCTCCGGCTTGCGTAGGCTACGACCCGCTCTACACCGTCCTGTTGCTGGGCCAACACGGCCCCCAAACCCAGGTTGCTAGCGTCTGTGTATAAGACAAAGGGCTTGGAGAAGTCAGCATACGCCAGAATCGGCGCCCGCAGCAACTCGTCTTTCAGTCGCCGGAACGCAGCCTCACACTCGGGGCTCCATAGGATAGCCGGCGATCCGCGACCTCGGGGGCGTCCTGTCCCAGCCAGCAACTGATTTAGGGGCTTTGCGATCTTGGAGAAGTCCTTGATAAAGCGGCGGTAGTACCCCACGAAGCCCAGGAATGACCGGACCTGCTTCACCGTCTGCGGGGCAGCCCACTCTCGCACCGCCGACACCTTCTCCGGGTCGACCGAAACTCCCGCCGCGCCCACACAGTGTCCCAAGAATTTGACCTCCCGCCGTAACAGATGGCATTTGTCCGGCTGGAGCTTCAGCCCATATTTCTCCATGGCCCCGAAGACCTGCTCAAGGTGTTGTAAGTGGGAGTCGAAATCTGGGGAATAGACAATCACATCGTCCAGGTATACCAAGGCGGACTCCATCAACTGACCTCCCAGGCACCGCTGCATCAGCCTCTGGAAGGTGGCAGGAGCGTTGCAGAGGCCGAAGGGCATCCGGTCCCACTCAAAGAGACCGAACGGGGTGGTAAAGGCGGTCTTCTCCCGGTCGGCCTCGGCCACTTGTACCTGCCAGTAGCCACTCGCCAAGTCCAGCGTGGAATACCATGCCGAGCGTGTTAAGCCAGCCAGGGAGTCCTCGATCCGGGGTAGGGGGAATGCGTCCTTCCTAGTGACCAGGTTCAGCTTGCGGTAGTCGACGCAAAACATCCATGCGCCAGTCTTCTTCTGTACCAACACGATGGGAGCTGCCCACGGGCTGCTGCTCTCTCTAACAACCCCTCGATTGAGCATACCTTGCAGCAGTGTACGGACCTCCGTGTACAGGGTAGGTGGGACGGGTCGGTACCTTTCTCTACTGGGCTCTGCATCTCCGGTGGGGATCCGATGTTGCACGACGTTGGTGCAGCCGTAGTCCTCTTCGTGTGCCGAGAAGACATGTTGCCACTTGCTCAGCAGGTCTCGCAGCTTCCTGGCCTGTGTCGGTCCCAGCTCCTCCCCTTGCAGGGAACTTCCCTTCAAGTGGCCGGGCACCTCCTCCCCTAGACTCTGGGGCGACGAGCTCGCTTGGGTAAGGGCCACTTCCACCACCGCGGGGTGTACTTGGCGAAAGCTCACGTCCTGGTCCTCCCGCACCTGATGGGATTCCACCGGCGTTACCTTGACCAGCCGCTGATGTTTATGTAGGTGCACAACATGGGGCGTCCCGTTCCGAACTCTCACCGGGATCCGTCCTCTTCGTGCCACGGCCAAACTTCTGGCAACTTCTACCTGCTGGCCATCCCAGTGGGGCTCCACCAACACCCATTCCTCCACTCCCACGTCCCGCTGGAGGACTCGCACCCATACTAGGGCCTCGCTGTTCGCTGGCACGGACAGGGCATAACGGCACGCTACCCGACCTGTCCCTTCGCGGCCTTGCCGGGCCCGGGACATCTGGATCCGTCTGCAGTCAGCGGCGACACGTTCCCATTCCTGTTGCTCGGCCAGCGAGGTCCCTCGAGCGGGCGTTGCCCGAAACAATTCTTCCCAACATGCAGATAATACATTCATACCTAGCAAGGCCCGATGTCTCCCCAGACAGTGGTCCTTTACGATGATCACTCCCTTCTGGGGCACGATCACTCCGTGGATCTCCAAGTCCGTCAGCCTGTAGCCAACGTAGGGGATGTCCAGACCATTTGCTCCTTTCAGGGAGAGCCAGGGAGCCTCCGTCCCATGCATCCTCTGATCTCCAAACAGCTCTTGCGACAGGCTCTCCGCGAATAGGGTCACCTGTGATCCGGTGTCGACGAGACAGGGCACCTTCACACCACACACCTGGACCTCCACCACTGGGCTATGCCCGACCAGCCTGTCCTTGGAGCCTGCTCCGATGGATGGGTCATCTAAGGGGGTCCCGACCACACGACCCACTGTGGCCGGTCGACCTAAAAAACCCCCCTCCGAACCTCTTCGAGGACCACACTGTCGGCTGTAATGGCCTGGTTGTCCACAGCGGTTGCAGATAGGTCGTCCTTGCTCGTCCCATTCAAACTGGGGCCGGTTGGGCCGGTTAGGTCGCCTCCCTGCGTCCCTGTTCCCGTCCGAGTACACCCGGTCCCGCGAGATGGGCCTCACCTCTGGCCTGGTAGCCCCAGAACGCAGCTCGTCCACGAGCGTCTTGGTTAGCTCCGCCATCTGCTCCCGGACATCCTTTAGGAGTTCGAGCTTCAGAGTCTGTTTCCACTCTGCCATGTCGGGGACAGCCACTGCAGAGCTACTTACGGCCGCACACACAGGGGGTTCGTTCACCTCAACCTGATCGTTCTCCAATGCCACCGCTTCTTTCTTTAGGTCTTCGAAGGTGAGTTCCGGCTCCCTTCTGAATTGGACTCTAAGTCCCTGGCGTACCGGGCCTTCCCTTAGCCCCAGCAGGAGTTGGTCCCTCAACAGAGTCTCACTATCTCCGAGACCATGGTCTGGGCGTCCCTGCAGCCTGGTAACTTGCTCCCGTAGTTGGAGGGCGAAAGCTCTGACGGATTGGCGGGGGCCCTGCTTGCTGCTGAAGAACTGGGCCCGGAGAACCGCAGTTGGAGTGGCGTCACCATACCTTTCCGTCAGGAATCTGAACACAGACTGGGCGGTGGTTCGGACAGCTTCGGGGGCGGCTTGGACTTCCCGCCGTGCTTCCCCGTCAAGGGAGTTGAGGGTAAACTGTAACTGTTGGGTCGCGCTCAGTCCCTGTAGCCCGGCCAGATATTCAATCTGAGCCCGCCATTCGGAGAGGCGTACCTCTGACTCATCTCCTCCATATTTCTGGACCCAGGGGTTTCCCATGAACACTGGCATGACTCGGGGTGGGGCCCCCAGTGCCTCGTCGTCGGCCATCTGAGAATCCCTGGTCGCTCAACCCGAGGTGAAACCCTGCCGACTACGCCAAATCTGTCACAGGTCGGGGGGCCAAGCTGGACTGCACCCACCCCTGAAACCCAGGATCACCTCGGGGAGCGTACCAGAAGAACCAGACGGACGAGAGTATAAAAAATGAACAAGGTTTTATTTGATTAAAAGCAATTTAAAAGTTCAGTGTTCCTTCCGTGTCTCCCGACCAGAACGGAGCCAGACCTCGGACGCCGGGAAGGCGTGGAGTCGTCGGCAGTTTGTGCCTGTACGGGGCCAGCAAGAGCCAGGGTAGTCTGTCACCCGTCCCGGAGTGAGGGGGGGTATCCGGGTAAGTAGAGCTCATGGATGTTTCGGTCGAGACCGGGAAAAGGAATAATTCTCGTGTCCACCTCCTTCTACAGGGACATCACATGCAGCATTCGGCCCAGAGAATCCTGTGGTCTGCACAGCGGGGTAAGTAATCAACAGCAAGTATGTGTCCTTGAATAAGTAATGGGGCTTACGGCTAGGAGATGCTTCGGTTAAGACCGGGAAAGGAATAATTCTTGTGTCCACCTCTTTTCATAGGGACATCACATGCGGCATTCGGCCCAGAGGATCCTGCGATCTGCACAGCAGAGTAAGTAATCAACAGCAAGTATGTGTTCTTGAATAAGTAGTGGGGCTTACGGCTGGGAGATGCTTCGGTTAAGACCGGGAAAGGAATAATTCGTGTGTCCACCTCTTTCCATAGGGACATCACATGCGGCGTTCGGCCCAAAGGATCCTGCGATCTGCACAGCAGAGTAAGTAGTCAACAGTAAGTATGTGTTCTTGAACAAGTAGTGGGGCTTACGGCTGGGAGATGCTTCGGTTAAGACCGGGAAAGGAATAATTCGTGTGTCCACCTCTTTCCATAGGGACATCACATGCGGCATTCGGCCCAGAGGATCCTGCGATCTGCACAGCAGAGTAAGTAATCAACAGTAAGTATGTGTTCTTGAATAAGTAGTGGGGCTTACGGCTGGGAGATGCTTCGGTTAAGACCGGGAAAGGAATAATTCGGGTGTCCACCTCTTTTCATAGGGACATCACATGCGGCGTTCGGCTCAAAGGATCCTGCGATCTGCACAGCAGAGTAAGTAATCAACAGATAGTATGTGTTCTTGAATAAGCAATGGGGCTTACGGCTGGGAGATGCTTCAGTTGAGTGCCTGGGTGTGGATTACGGTGACGGTGGTGGGCTCTCGGGGTGGTGAGCGTCAGGCATTAACTCTATATATCTTCCCCACACTCTGTAACTTCACTTCAAACGATTTATTGTGCAAACACACCACTTCAGACACGGCACACCCACTCTTAGTGCAAATAGAGCCAGCACTCACCCAACGATGACTCCGTCCACTTCACAACGTTATCAGTCCCAGTCCAGATGTATACAATTGATTGAAATCCCAGATCAGGTCTCTTAACTTCCCTCCGATAGTGATGGCGCGGCCTGGTCTTCACTTACTTTCCAGAGCTCACACTCTTTCTGTCCTGAATATCTCCACTCGATCGCTGATATATCTGTTACACAGCCAGATAACCGAAACCCCACAATAGTCTTCAAATACCTCCACACGCCAGCCCAAACGTCCTAGGAATTCACCTCTCCTAGGGGAACACGTCCAAAGAGAAGAACCACACACGGGGGCAAGCCAACCAGGAAGAATAGCCGGGAGAACGAACGACCAAATAGAATCCACAACCCTCCTCATGGTCTCTGCACTTCTCTTTTTATGTGGTTACTCCGCCTCCATAATCCTCTCACAGATCGCCACATCAAACTCCCCACACCAGATGTCAATCTGTCATTAGCGTTGTTATTGCGACATCGGGCGCAACCCGGAAGTGGACCGGTGTTACCGCGACACCGTCCCGAGGGGAACACAAAATTCCGGCGGGACTTAGTTCCGCTTCCCTTTCGTCACCCCGTGACAAAAGTTTTATCATTTATGAATAATTTCTAAACAAAAAATGTAGATGAAAAAGATGCTCACATTTTTATTAACTGGCAAATATTTATTACCATATATAGGCTATTATTGTAATTATCTCTATCTTGGTCTTCCATCAATTTTCGATCTTATGATCTACGATCATCACTTTACTGGTTTCCAATTAATTCTACAACCTAATTTAAAACTTTAAACCCTTGGTGATCCGGCCCCATCATATATCAAATATCTTACCCTCCCTCACTCATCTAGCAGAACGTTAAGATCTTACGATAAAGCACTTCTGCATATGGCTCATGATCTTGTCTCAAATTAAAGGCTGATAAAGCTTTTATGGTAACTGGTCCTCCTGACTTGGATTCAGCTCTATCTTTACATCCCACTTTCCAAGATGGCTGCACGTCTTTCTGTCTGCTCTTTGTCTGTCCATTTTTTACTTTTTAAAGGAATTTTAAAGGTTTTTAGGGCACCTTTCATTTAAATAATCCAGATAGTGCCCTCATTTAATCTTAACTAAGTTTTTATGGATATTCTACCCTGTTAATTTTGTGAGCCCTTGGCCTATTATTTGGTTTGAGGCCTATCTTCATGCTACAGCGTGGCTCGTCTTCAGTTCTGTGACTGGTCACTGAAACAGGATCTACAGCAAGATAACAACATCTATCTCCAGTTGTATTGTGGTTTGCTTCCAGCACACACTAAAGCCTATGCTATCTGTCTGTAGCCATACTTGCCAACCTTGAGACCTTAGAATTAGGGATATATTCAAAGGGGGGGGGGGGTCATATATAATCACACACACAAACAAACGTAAAGAAGAATATAATTCATTTATCTGTGCATAGTTTATACATACATATTATGTACAGTAACAACAACCCATCACAACTTAAACCCATTTATGTACACCCAACCCAACCCAACCCAGTCCATTTAGTTAGGAATGAGTTTGCAGGCATATTTTTTTTCACCATGTCTCTCCTTTCTTCCTCTTACCCTTCTTCTTCTTTTTCTGTTCTGAATTTGCCGCGCTTGACTTCGAGTTGTAACCTTTATTATTAGAGACTTTAAGCAACAGCTGCGAATGGAACGGCTACAGCGACCGGAAGTTTGCTGTCACACCGCTGTAGCCAAGAACGTAAAAATCACTAAGCAACGGTAAACAGGACAGCGCAACGCGGCATTAATTCACTTATTGAGATACAAAAAAAGTCATTTAAAAAAGAAAGAGAATGATTGCTTTTGGCACTAAATTACAATCTTTTTTTTAATATTGTATGATGTAAATAAGTCTAAAAAGCTAGATTTTCCATGTAATCAATGCTTGCCTTTTAACCTTGATTACATGGAGGAAGAAGAATGCTTAAATGAATTTTGTGACCTACCAATTCTGGTAGATTTTTATTTTTATTTTTATATGCATTTAGCAGATGCTAAAACGACTTACAGTGCATTCAAGCTATCATTTTTTTTTTTTTATACCTATCATGGTAAAATAAAATATTTTTTTATTACCTGTATATGTGCTCGGGATTCCCAATGAGATAGTTTGTGATCAGACAATCATAAACTGATGCAAATTACAGTGTCATATGCCATAACATTTATTTACCTAATCTCTCACGTTGAAGTGACTCCGGCAAATCAGCTGTTCTCCCGTAGCAGACCGTCACAAAGTAGCAGTTAAATTTGCGCATGTGCAATATAACGCCAGAATGGCATTGCCATTCCACCAGAGGCTGTTGCTAAGTCCCTATTGTTCGGTCTGAAACTGCGCCAAGTGACGGATGGTGTAGAAATTTTGTTGTCCGGGTGGAAATCGGGAGAAATACGGGAGAAAGATCGGCCCGGGAGATTTTCGGAAGGGGCTTTGAAATTCGGGAGTCTCCCGGAAAAATCGGGAGGGTTGGCATGTATGGCTATAGTTATTTTGAGAAGTTCTCTGTATACTCCACTTGTTCTGAGGCCTACCTGCTTGTTTTCGAGAGGATCTCGTCCTACTCCACCTGTTCTGAGGCTTATATGGACCTGCTGCAGTGTGGCTTGCCTTCAGCTTAGATCTGTGGCAGGGGTTTTTGAATCAGGATTTACATCAAGATACATCAAGGCTTGTTTTAAGCAAACATTGAAGCTCTAACTTGTTACTGGCTTTGCCATTTGTAAAACACAAACAATGGATTTGTTCTGGTGTTGCTCTTAGACGCATTTTATTTATTCTCATGTTAATTATGTCTGGTAATGTTCATCCAAACCCTGGGCCAGCTAACTCAGTTACTGCCCAGATTTAATTTAGTGAATTTTGTGATAGTAAATCAATTTTTTTAGGTGTAAATATCTGCAGTCTGTTAAACTCTAAGCATTTAAAAACATTGGTGCACACAGCTAATCCTGATGTTCTTGCTATCTGAATCCTGGCTTTAAAAAGGGAACACTGATCTTGACATCTTCGTACCAGGCTATAATGCATTTCGTCAAGACAGAGCTACCAGGTGTGATGGTGTATCTATGTATGTTAAAGATCATTTGCAATGATTTGGGTGGTGTTGGCACAATGGATAAGACACATACCTTTGGTGTGAGAGACCCGAGTTCGAATCCACTGTGAGACACCAATGTGTCCCTGAGCAAGACACTTAACCCCTAGTTGCTCCAGAGGCGTGCAACCTTTGACATATATAGCAATTGAAAGTCGCTTTGGATAAAAGCATCGGCTAAATGAATAAATGTAAATGCAATGCACTGTTGCTCTTTCTAAGTCAGTTCCTAAACAATTTGAACTACTGGTACTAAGGCTAAGGCTTTCAACTATCTCTATCTCCGTTGATGTTTGCTATAGAGCACCTTCAGCTCAAGTTTCTGCACTCACAGCTTTTAGTCAATTCCTAGCTCCATACATATCCTCTGAGTTTGTCCTCATGGGTGATCTAAACTGGGATATGATCAATCCCCCAGATACAGTTTTGATGCTCTAAACCTTACTCAGATGATATCTGAGCCCACCAGACCTAATCCTAAATCCTCCTCATCATTCACTCTGACTGACCTTATTTTGACTAACACTCCATCTAATTATCAAGCCATAGTCTTTAGTCAAATAAGTGATCATTGCGCTATTACATGTTTACATTCTGGCCTTTCATTTAAAAGGCCCCCAGTAATTGAAACCAAGCGCACTTTGAAAAACCTGGACATGCAAGCTTTTCTCCAATAATTAATTCCTTCCCCTCCTTGGAAGAGGCATGGTCTTTTTTCAAAAACACTTTCAGACTGATTATAAGTATGCATGCCCCTTTGAAAAACTTTAGAATAAAAAAATCTATATAGCCCCTGGTTTTCCAATGACCTGGCTGAGATTATTCATCAATCTCCAGTTGACTGGCTGGCTTTCCGTCAATGCAGAAATAAAGCAACACTAGGCTATCAGACATGCCAAAATCTCTAATTTTAAAGAGAAATTCACCACATGTGGCACTGATGCTAGGACATACTGGAAAACAGTCAAGGTAATGGAAAATAAAGTTATTTCCCCTCATTTACCAGTTTATATGTTATTTAATGACATTATTATTACTGAGAAGTCTCAAATGGCTTCACTTCCAAATCATCACTTTATTAATGCAACCCATACGGTTTCAATGTCAAACCCTAATCCAGTCTCAATGGACATTTCAGTTACAACCTCAGCAGATGTCCAACTTTCTTTACCAAGCAACAGTAGCTTCTCCTTTATGCCCTTCTCCACCTCTGAAGTCCAGAATGAACTCACCAAGCTGAGTACAAACAAATCTGCCGGCCTTGATGGTCTTAATCCCATGTTCGTAAAAACAGCAGCCCACATTATTGCTGTTCCAGTCACAAGACTATCTAACATTTCCCTACAGCTCGCCGAGTTCCCTATTGATTAGAAATCAGCCATAATTTTTCCCCTCTTCAAAGGGGGTTCTGAATCTGACCCAAATTGTTATCGCCCAATTTCCATCCTACCATGCCTTGCCAAAGTTTTGGAGAAGCTTGTCCAAAAACAGTTAAATGATTTCTTGGATAAGAATCATATATTATTTGACATGCAATCTGGTTTTCGAACGGGACATGGGTCCATAACAGCCACTACAAAGGTCCTTGATGATGTAATTACAGCATTAGACAGCAAGCAGGTCTGTATTGCCACATTAATAGACCTTGCTAAGGCCTTTGACTCTGTTGACCATAGGATCCTTTATATAAGCTTTCCAGTCTTGGTTTGTCCTCATCTAGCTGTAATTGGTTTGCCAGTTAAGTCACCAACCGTGTCTAGCAATTGAAGGTTGAAAACTTCATGTCAGACCCACTTATTATCTCTAAAGGTGTGCCTCAAGGCTCAATTCTGGGCCCAACCCTTTTTTCTATCTACATCAATGATATAGCCAGAGCTGCTGGCACCTCTGGGATTCATCTTTATGCAGATGATACCATTTTTTAATCAGTTGAATCCGCTCTTAATTCTGCGGCTTCCAGTCTTAAACTCAGCTTCACCTTTATAGAGCAGTTTTTTAACAATCTACACCTCCGTATTAACACCAGTAAGACCAAATGTATACTTTTTAGCAGAAAACCGGTTACGCAGACTCCCCTTACAATAACCTGCATGAAAGGTATGGCCCTGGAGTATGTCAAAAAATATCTAGGCATTTGGTTTGATTCATCCCTGTCATTCATTACACACATAAATTACCTTCAAGCAAAAGTCAAAGCTAGACTAGCCTTTCTTTTCAGCAATAAAGCTTCCTTTACATATGCTACCAAATGTAGCCTCGTTAAGATAAGTTTTCATCCCAATTTTGGATTATGGCGATGTTATCTACAGAATGGCACCAAACAGCCCTAAAAAACACATTTTATCTGACACAATTTATCATTCAGCCATCCGTTTTGCCACTAATGCACCCTTTCACACTTGTCACTGTGACCTGTATAAACTGGGCTGGCCCTCCCTTCATACCCAGCGACTCAGTCATTGGTTTCTCTTCATATACAAGACAATCCTGGGCAAGACACCTCTCTATCGGTCATCTTTTCTTCATGCCATTCATAACAATTATTACACAAGATCAAGTAATTTGATTAATACTTCTAATACTTTTGGACATAATTCCTTCTGCTTTGCAGCAGTATATGACTGGAACATACTACAAACTACCATGAAACTTACATCTCTGATACCAATCTCTGGTTTTATATAAAGCTCTTCATGTCTGATACTGTTGTCATATGGTGTGAAATCACGGTTTTGTTGCAGGTCAGAGCGGACCACCAATTTAATGGGTCTCGCTCCTCCCTCTAACTTCCACCTCGAGGAGGTCCCACAACACCCCAATGAACGGACAGACAACAAAGATTAAAATTTAACAATTTTATTCATTTAAAAGTTTGGGGAAAGGGGAGGGGAATCTTTAAAACTACTAATGACTCGAACTATTTTTGTCCACAGACACGGATTCCAGTCCTCGATAACACTCCTCTTCAGCCCTTTCTCGACAACACTCCACTTCAGCCCTCAATTTCCAGCCGACTCCACTCCAGGTAAGTTTAAAGCACTAGTGGACAAGGGGATGCACACATACAGCGGGAGCTGCAGACTCACAAGGACTCCAATTGCAGGTAAGTACAGAGCGCAATATATGGGTAGATACTCACAGAGCTAGGCGGTTGATGTGCAGGGACTTTCTGGCTCTTGGGGGGGGGGGGGGGGGGGGGGGGGTTTAGACTTCAAGACCCAAGGCTGGGCTGTTGGCTTACTGCCCTCAAGTAAGTACAAAGTTCCATACACAGGTGAGTATTCAGAGGGCTGGGCTGTTAGCGTGCAGGGGTTCTAGCTCTCAGGTGGGAACAGAGTTCAATATACAGGTGAGTATTCACTCGACCTGGACTTGCCAATATCCACTCGCAAGATCCAAAGTGGAGTACCATACAGACCGTGTCAGGCTGGCAAGAGAGTCCTCTATCCGCGGCAGTGGAAAAGCATCTTTCTTTGTTACTTGATTTAATTTCCGATAGTCTACAAAAAATCTCCAAGCTCCCGTCTTCTTCTGGACGATTGTCCTCGTCCAGAAGAAGACCCATGGACTACTGCTCTCCTGGACAATCCCCTTGTCCAGCATTCCCTGCAGCAGAGTACGAACCTCCGAATACAGAGTGGGTGGTACTGGACGGTATCTCTCACGACTAGGCGGGGCTTCGCCAGTGGGGATCTGATGTTTCACTACGCCGGTACAGCCATAGTCCTCATCATGTCTGGAGAACACATGTTGCCACTTGGTAAGGAGATCCTGCAATTGTTTACTCTGGCTTTCCTCTAGCCCTTCTCCCTGTAGGGACTCTCTAGCCAGGTGAGCAGGCACCTCATTTCCGATCTGTTCCAGGGATGAGTCTGTCTGGGCCAAGGTCACTTCTACGACTGTAGGACACACCTGCCGGAAGCTGACTTCCCGGCCCTCTCGCACCTGGTGGGCATCCACCATGGTCACCAGGACCAACCGCTGGTGATGATGTAAATTGACGGGGTAAGGGTTCTCGTTCCGCATCTTCACTGGGACTCGGCCTCGGCGAACCACTGCCAGTCCATGGGCCACTGCTACACTCTGGCAGTCCACATGGGGCTCGACCAGCACCCAGCCTGACAACCCACACTCGTGCGATGGTACTCTTGCCCAGACAATGGCCTCACTCCTTGCTGGTATAGAGGCTGCGTATCGGCAGGCAACCCGCCCCGATACCTTCTTGACTCCTCCGTGCCTTGGCCATGTGTACCCGACGACAATCAGCCTCTATCCTTTCCCATTCTTGTCTTTCCACTGGAGGTAGGGTTTTCTTAAGCCTAGGCTGAAACAACTCCTCCCAGCAGTCTGCAATTACGTTCATCCCCAACAGGGCTTTATGGTTTCCTAGGGAATGATCCTGGACAATAACGACCCCCTTCTGGGGCACAGTGATTCCATGAATCTCCAAATCTGTGACTAGATATCCGACATAGGGGATTTCCAGTCCATTAGCCCCCATAAGTTCAGCCAGGGTGCTTCTGTTCCCTGTACCTGGCTACCTTGAAACAGCTCCTTGGACAGGCTCTCTGAGACTAAGGTGACTTGAGACCCAGTGTCTACCAGACAACGTTATCTTCACCCCATGGATCCGTACCTCTACCACTGGGCTATGCCCGATCAGCTGATTCCTGGGGGCACTCATCCAATTTGGGTCACTCACAGAGGTCCCAGCCACTTGACCCACAGTGGCCGGCCGGCATAAAAATCCCCTTCGGAACCCTGTCGAGAGCCACATTGGCGACTATAATGCCCTGGCTCACCACACCGGTTACAAATGGGGCGTCCCTGTTCGTCCCATTGAAAACGGGCTCGGGCCTCCCGTACTGGATGTCTCTCCAGACCTTGTCCTCCCTCGGAGTGCGACCGCTCCAGTGACATTGGTGGTAAGCGTTGGGGGCCTCGTCGCATCTCTTCGAGGAGGGTTTTAGATAACTGCCATCTGCTCTCGGACATCCTTCAAGAGCTCAGAACATAAGGCCTGTTTCCAATCCCCTGATCCAGAGGCAGCTGCCGCTTTTCCGCTCACTGCCGCACACACTGGGGAATCCACCACTCCCGCCTGAGCCACTTCTAGGGCCAGAGCCTCTGCTCTCAGGTCTTCAAACGTCATAGCTGGGTCTCTGCGAAATTGGACACGTAGACTCTGACGGACTGGGCCCTCTCGCAGCCCCAACAGGAACTGGTCTCGTAAGAGAGTCTCTTTCTCTCCCAGGCCATGGTCCCGCTTCTCCTGCAGCCTTAGTGCGAAGGCACTTAAGGATTGTTGCTGCCCTTGCTTGCAATTGAAAAACTGGGCCCGAAGGACCGCTACTGGGGTCGCATCCCCATATTGTCCTGTGAGGAAGTCCAACACAGCTTGTGCAGTAGCTCGAACCGCCTCTGGGGCAGCCTGGACCTCCTGTCGGGCCTCCCCCTCTAGGGAATTTATCACAAATTTAAAAGTTTGGGGAAAGGGGAGGGGAAACTTTAAAACTACAAATGACTCGAACTGTTTTTGTCCACAGATACGGATTCCAGTCCTCGATAACACTCCTCTTCAGACCTTCCTCGACAACACTCCACTTCAGCCCTTAATTTCCAGCCGACTCCACTCCAGGTAAGTTTAAAGCACTAGCGGACAAGGGGATGCACACATACAGACTCACAAGGACTCCAATTGCAGGTAAATACAGAGCGCAATATATGGGTAGATACTCACAGAGCTAGGCAGTTGACGTGCAGGGACTTTCTGGCTCTGGGGGGGGGGGGTATACTTCAAGACCCAAGGCTGGGCTGTTGGCTTACTGGGGTCCTTGCCCTCAAGTAAGTACAAAGTTCCATACACAGGTGGATGAGCACAAGCTGGGCTATTAGCTCACCGGGGCTCTAGCGTTCAGGTAAGTACAGAGTTCAGAACACAGGTAGGTATTCACAGGGCTGAGCTGTTAGTGTGCAGGGGTTCTAGCTCCCAGGTAAGTACAGTGTTCAATACACAGGTGGGTATTCACAGGGCTGGGCTGTTAGCGTGCAGGGGTTCTAGCTCTCAGGTAAATACAGAGTTCAATACACGGGTGGGTATTCACAAGGCTGGGCTGTTAACGTGCAGGGGTTCTAGCTCTCAGGTAAGTACAGAGTCCAATACACAGGTGGGTATTCACAGGGCTGAGCTGTTAGTGTGCAGGGGTTCTAGCTCTCAGGTAAGTACAGAGTTCAATACACAGGTGAGTATTCACAAGGCTGGGCTGTTAGCGTGCAGGGGTTCTAACTCCCAGGTAAGTACAGAGTTCAATACACAGGTGGGTATTCACAGGGCTGGGCTGTTAGCATGCAGGGGTTCTAACTCCCAGGTAAGTACAGAGCTCAATACACAGGTGGGTATTCACAGGGCTGGGCTGTTAGCGTGCAGGGGTTTCTAGCTCTCAGGTAAGTACAGAGTTCAATACACAGGTGAGTATTCACAGGGCTGGGCTGTTAACTGGCTACTCACCACTGAAGATATTCAGAGGTCGGTATTCCAAGCAGATACGGGTTTGGTCAATGACTGACGACTGGTGGGCCTTACAGGTGAGACTGCAAACAATACTGGGCTTCCCGCCCAGCTTGGCAAGGGGGCACACGGGGGAGGATCGGCTGTTGTCCTTCGCTTCCCTCGTCGAAGAGACAGCACAGACGACACGCACAAGGCCGGTGGTTGCTCCTCCAGAGGCGCCTCACACACGTCCAAGCTCCAGCTTACTTAAGGTAAAGACTGTGGTCGCCACCAATACACTGCTCCTCTCTGTCAGGCCTCTTCCTACGACCGGGGACACAGCCACGGACAAACACCACACACCACAAAGTCACTACAATTCTTCTCGTGTGTACACTTCAATATAGCAGCACTCACCGCACTCCACACACTCAGTGAAAGAAAGTGAAAGTGAAGTGACATTCAGCCAAGTATGGTGACCCATACTCAGAATTTGTGCTCTGCATTTAACCCATCCGAAATGCACACACAGAGCAGTGAACACACACACACACACACACACTGTGAGCACACACCCGGAGCAGTGGGAAGCCATTTATGCTGCAGCGCCCGGGGAGCAGTTGGGGGTTCGATGCCTTGCTCAAGGGCACCCAAATCGTGGTATTGAAGGTGGAGAGAGAGCTGTTCGTGCACTCACCCCCACCCACAATTCCGTCCGGCTTGAGACTAGAACTCACAATCCTTCGATTGGGAGTCCAACCATCTAACCATTAGGCCACGACTTCCCCAGTCGTGGTGTATCCGTGGTGATCCGTGGTGTATTCCCGTTTCGGGCTCAGAGTCCTGGTGGGGCGTGTCAGATGGACGAAGGCAGGGGGCAGACCACAGCAGGCGTATATATCGTACACCGGAGTCTCTCCGTCTTTCCCGGCGATCTCCAACACAAGGCACTACTATCAACACAGAGTAAACACACAAGCACTGAGGATTATTAGATCAACACAAGAGGGGGGGGGGGATTACCCACTGCTACGGAGAAATATGCAGTCGGAACCCTTTCTTAAAGGCAGTTAGTCTCCCTCCACAGTCATCAGTCATCCACTCTCCACAATATACAAGGAATGTTCATAAAGTCTTCACCCACCAGTACACAGTGTTGTCCTCTCCCAATACGAATTCAATGATCTCCTTCTCTCAGGGGCCTTCCAAACATAGGATCGCTCCTTCAACTCAATCCACAATAAGATGTAAACACAACATACAAAAGGTTGATCACTTAACTTCCTCCGCACTTCCAATATCCACTTTCCTTGGATTCTCCGTTGCAGCCCGTAAATCACAACATCCACGCCACACCAGCCACTTCCGTATCGTGTGGAACAACAGCAGAACAAACTACGCCCTTCCTGTTCATAAACCAGCCCCTTTTATATCTCTGCTTCCTTCTCGATCTTCCAATCGGTATCCGACACGTCCTCTTCCCACACCTGACGTGTATCTTGGATAATTTCCCCGCCTTGGGCCAACCGGAACAGAACTCGTGTTTCACTTAAATTAGTCCGGGCGGAACTGAAGTGTGGGAAATATTTCCGCCCGGACTAATTTAAGTGAAACACGAGTTCTGTTCCGGTTGGCCCAAGGCGGGGAAATTATCCAAGATACACGTCAGGTGTGGGAAGAGGACGGAAAAAAAAAAAGTTCCGCTCTGATTAGTCACCCGGTGACAGTTTCTCATTTTACCATCAGTGTGTATGTGATTCTCAAACAGTATTTGTTCTACGCTCCTAACTCTTTGAGAGAGAAACTATCACTCAGCATCACAAGACAGATTTGATGGAATATTGTGTCTATATGGTAAACTCTAGAACAGACTTGAAAGGGATGAAATTATTTCCTTACGAAATTAATTATTTGTGAAGCCAAACACTCAGGAACTCTCTCGCAATGGAAATGCCATCACTTGCTCCATTTACTCTTTGGTTCCTTCACCCGTCCTGCCTCCCTGGGTACATGGTCCAGGTCACTAAAAGTTGACAAGAGAAATGCCAAGAACTGAAGTTGCTATGCTCACATAATACATTTACTATATCTTCAGGATTCATGATCGTAAACTTTTTGTGTTTGGTATCATTTTTAAGGTCTCTGTGCGATTGGTAAAATGGTCTCAAGTAGAATGGTCTCATTCACAGTAGTTATTTATATAATGAGAAAGATTAAGAACTTTTGCAGAATTGTGTTCTGCTGAGAAGAGTGTGTCACACTGTAGGGTTCTTTGAGAATGTTTAACTCCAGCCAGGTTTGACCTTCATGTGACCATGGGAACCTATTGAACCAAAATTAGCTTTATATTTTTACAACTGATTTGAAGATTTCTTCGTTGTCTGGTCTGAGTATTTAAGGGAAGTGTCAAAACAATACTGGGCGATTCTGTAGTCAGATCAGCCCGTAGTGTGGAGTGTATCTCACATGCTCCATACTATGTATCTTTCTGAAGTCAGGTATATTATTATTTACTCAAAAATGTAATTGTGTTAAACACATTGTGCCCATAGAGCACACTGTATAGTTATTTGTGCTACTACCTGCGCTCATTGGCTAGCTAAGTTTATTCTCGAGAACACCTGAGTGCTTTCCTATACATTTTAGACCATGTGTCTTAAATTAGGATAACTGTTACATGTGTAACTATTTTACATTTGTTGGATCACTTGGTCGTTTCCATATGACTACAGTGTCTGTGCAGGAGCAAGGTTGCCACGTGGTTAAAATGTAAATCACAATTGCTCAATTCACAATTTAATCCTTTCTAAATTGGCTTCTAATTGTTTCATTATGTAATTTACATGATACAATTTTACCTGACAAATTATAAATTGTTATATTTGATTTATCTTGAACTCTCCTGAAATCATTATAACTAGTAAATTTGTGAGGAGGCTTTTACCACAAATCTATGGCTAGGATTGGTCAAACTGAAGGCTCGAAAATGATAGGAGCAGTAGGCATTTCATTGGAGACATTCTGATGTCTGTCTATCGCTGCGGTCAGCAAGTTGTATGGGAAAAGACTAAATAAGCTACACTTTTGTCATAAGCAAGCACTAGGTGGCAGGCAAAACATGTATTAGTCTACCTACATCCTCTGACTAGCATCATACTGGCAAGTTTGTGATCGTAAGATCCACGTGAAGCTAAGGTGAGACTTAAAGAGGCATTAGGTCCCCAGTGAACAAATAATAGAAATTATAATCAGATATCTAAATTGGTACATAATCAACCGTTTTTAAATAGAAACATTGTCTAAATTTAGTGATCACTTAAAACTGGAGTCAGATTGAACACAGAGCTAGAAATAAATTGACACTAAATTCTGATAAATTCAGAAGTGCAAGTAAAAGACCAAATATGCATTAAACCTTCAACCAGGCCACTAGATTCTGCTATTTGGGCCAGTGGGTGGATCCTTATAGACTCACTCAATGAAATCAGCAGCATTTCTACTTCATTAACATTTTTTTTTCAGTTCACTCTACTGTAAGTGTTCAACAGCAGAGTTACAGAAATACAGATAACTACTAAATATAGAAAAAAACTCCCACTATGAAAGGTGTTCACAAATGATTGATCACTTTTGAATTTAGCTCTTGGAAAAGTAAAGTAGAGCTGAACCGCTTTATACCATAAATAATGATTTATAATAAATTCACACATAACCTGTGATTTCATGCTTGTGCTGAAATCATCTGATGTATAGAGACGTTTATCTGAAGGAAACTAACCCTGAACCATGATTTAGAGACATAAAGCTGCTTTCTGGAAACCCCTCCAGCACAGAGTCAAACCAGTTTAATTTGTTTTCTTGAAATGGTTGTGGTTTAACTGGTTCTGAAAATAAATATCTTTCTGCTGTTGTTTCAAAGTCAGCAATTATTGTATATTACAGCATATAATTTTTCTTCTCCCACAAATAAAGTAAATATAGATATCAGAAGCAGTAAGAACATATTCAGATCGTTTCTGAAATTTCTAACATTGTGAGGATCAGCATGTGGTTTTGTAGCTTTGTTGTTTTTTAATCTTTTATTTATGCTATAATATTATGCAAATATAATATGTACAGTCAAACCAAATATTTTTCAGACAGACATAATTTTTGATATTTTACTAGTGGGTGCAGGA
Organism: Carassius auratus; assembly: GCF_003368295.1. NCBI lineage: Eukaryota > Metazoa > Chordata > Actinopteri > Cypriniformes > Cyprinidae > Carassius > Carassius auratus. Next base: position 21,392,652 of record NC_039271.1, on the reverse strand, counting down.
CACTATAGTTCATTTATTTAAGTACATAGCACTATTTATTCATTCATACAGAGTGCACTTTCCATCTCTGTTGCGGATGTAACCCGATCCTTCCTATGCGTGAATATCTATAAAGCTGCGGGTCCTGATGGGATCCCAGACCGTGTGCTCCGAGCAACTAACCGGTGTTTTCAGACATTTTCAACCTCTCCCTCTGTCTGTCTATGGTTCCCTCGTGCTTCAAAAAATCCACCATGGTGGCCCATACCAAAGAAAAACAAAATCACATGTTTAAATGACTGGAGGCCCATTGCTGTCACACCCATCTTCAGCAAGTGTTTTGAGAGACTCATCAGAGACTAAATCTGCTCTTTTCTGCCTGGCTCACTGGATCAGCTACAATTTGCATATCGTAGAAACCATTCTACAGATGATGTTTTTGTTTTTAAACACTGCCTCTCTCCCACATGGAAAATAAGATCACCTATTTAAGTAATTCTGTTTGTGGACTACAGCTCAGCATTTATCACCATACTGCCTGCCACACTTATTGCGAAGCTCCAGAATCTGGGACTAAACAGATCTCTGTGCACCTGGATCCTGGACTTCCTGATGGGCAGAAGTCAGGTAGTCAGATTGGGCAACAACACTTCATCCCCGCTGACCCTCAACACTGGTGCTCCTCAGGGCTGTGTCCTCAGCCCGCTCTTGTACTCCCTATACACACAACTGTACAGCCACACACAGCTCCAACATCATCATCAAATTTGCTGAGGACACAACAGTGATAGGTCTGATTACCGACAATGATGAGATGGCCTACAAAGAGGAGGTGAGCACCCTGACTAAATGGTGACGGGAGAATGGATGAAATTATTGATGAAAATCAGGAGGCTTGTGACTGTCTCATAGACTGCCAAGTAAATAACAGTCTTAAGGTACAGAAAAGTATGAAAAGCATCGTCAGAATAGTCCATCTGCCATCAGAGATTCAACCGTAACATTATGAAGTGACAACAAAACTTTTTGTACATGATGAAAACAAAATGAATGACTTATTCAATAATTCCATATCTCTGTGTCTCTCCAAATCAGTGTAGCGCCATTTTGTAGAATATGAGCTGAATGCAGGCAGTGTACACTCTTCTTAGTCAGCCGTGCTAATGTGCTGTTTTTTTTCCCTTCAAATCAAAGCATAAATACAGAAAACATATCATCTCAGGTTACGAATGTAATCATATTTCCCTGAGTAGGGAATGAGACACTGCGTCCTCTAGGGGTCGCTATGGGGGGACACCTTGTCGTGACCCGTGTCTAAAGCATACATTAAAAAAAAACACCAACTTGTTGACAGGCAACAGCCTCTGACATCATACAGGTGCGACTATAAACAAGCACCAGGAGAACACGTCATTCACTTCTTCGTCTGAAGCTTGCGTCCGAAGCATGGCAGGGAGCTAGAGGACGCACTAAGTACAAACTCTACCATTTCCATGGGAGTTGCCCCTGAAATGTTAAGACGGTTTTCTGTGACAGTACTCCTTACGGCCAAAGGCCTAAGCTAAATACCCAAATTCCTCTTGTAGGGCCTCGGCCCAGAGTAGAGCTGAAGGCTTGGAATCAGGAAAGATTCCTTTAAAGTTAACATATATTTGGCAGAAATGTACGGAAAAGTCAATTAAACACAAAATAAAACATACAATAAACACTATTAACAGCAATTATTATATGTTGCAATCAAACATGTAGCAAAATTTGGTAGTTCTGTATGTTGTTTCAGGGTTAGCATCATCTGAGGTCCTCTGAGGGGTTGGCATCATCTCTTCTCAGGTGTAGCTTGTGTAATTCCTAGTTATAGCAAAAACAGAGAAACAAATAGAGACATAATTCAAACTAAGCACAACTCATTTGTTTAATCCAAGCTACAGAATAATAATGATATTTAACTGCAGTACAAGATTATGAGATGCATTATTTTAAATCTTGGCCAAAGAAATGTGTCTTTAATCTAGATTTAAACAGAGAAAGTGTCTGTACTCAAACGTTATCAGACACCACTTGGCTAATTTAGAGTGAAGGTGTCTTCCAGTGTCTGGGGAGTGTCCGGTCCCGAGCTAGAACCAGCCCAGGAAGGGCTCCTGTATCGTAGTTAAGCACAGGGAGGGCTGCTGTTTTTGAGTTAACTTGTTCATAATCAGTTATCATAGTTTTATGATATTATTACTGTAGGCCACGGGATAATATTTTGTCCAGAATTGATAAAATACCGTAATCTCAATTTATCGGTGGACGAATAGTTGATAGTGTTAAATATTAATTCTGAATAATTTGCATACTAATTCGGTTCTTATTCACTGTAATTCAATCCCCTTTGAGTTATATTGATCTTAATTCCCTTATTACTCTTACATCTGCATCTGCATCATGCATCTGATTTTGGACTTCTTTGGGATGGTACCACAAGGGGTCGTTCACTTACAGAACACAAACTTCTGGAGGGCACATAAGATTTAACCAGTGAGTTTAGGTATGTTAGTGCCGTGCCAGTGGTCATCTTGTAGGCAAACATCAGTACCTTGAATCTGATGCGAGCTGCCACTGGTAGCCAGTGTGACAGTCTTAAAGACAGGGAAGGTGTGGATGTCATGTGTTATCAGGAATAAAGTACAATCACTTTTATGAAGCAACAGACTGTCTTGGCGTGTCTTATTATTTACTGCATACACAGGCATGGCAAGGCAAGTTTATTTATATAGCACATTTCATACACAATGGTAATTCAAAGTACTTTACATAAAAGAAAGTAAAATAATGAAGAAAAATAATCACAAAAATAAAACATTTAAATTTATTTAAAATATAAAAAGATTTGACAAAATACAGTGAAGATGTAAAAAACAGAGCAATCAGTTCGGACATCGGACAGTGCTCATTCAATAAATGCATAGCAAAACTGTTTTGAGTCTAGACTGTGACTAATGTTTAGCACATCTGTCTGTTAGGTTTATATTCAGTGAACATACAGCACACTGAATTAGTTCAGTAATTGGGAATTTGGCTTTTGTTTAAAGAGTAACTAAACCCTAAACCAACTTTTTTTAGTCAATGACCTGTAATGGGGCTTCATTAGTGCTGTTCATTGATTCGAGTAACTTTTTTGACATTTGAGTATGAAGTGTTTTAATTCTACAATATATGGCATAAAAACATCTGAGTGTTGCCCTCTTCAGGTTGAACGGTTGCTACTGCAGTCGATTTTTCCTATTGGATGTTGTGGTGGCAACTGACGTAAGCGGTGGCAGGTGACGTAAGCAGTTTCCAGCTCACCACGTCCCTTGGTACGAGCTACCACGCCCCTGGCAGTATAAAACCATATTGTTCTGTCAAAATCACTGTAGTGAGTCAGGAGTTGGAACTGCGAGTATTGAAAACGATCAGGATAGACTATTATAGCATCTATTTATCATAGCATTTATATACTTATTTAGATTATTTCATGTAGCTTATGTAGTTAATTAGCATTGTTGTTAGTGTCTCAGGTTCACGCCCCACCCGCTCAGCCCTACCCTAGGTTCATCCCCTCTATCTCCGCTATGCTTTGCCCACTTTTCAGCATTTTTCAAATATTGCCAGTGGGTGGAGTCAGGCTCTGACCAGGGGTTTAGTGACCCTTTAATAACTTTTATAACGTGTCGTACAACACACACCACACAAAATACCATCTTTTCATTCATTTCACAGTCTTGTAAAGATCGCGGCCATTCATTTAACACAAAAATTTCCATATCTTACACACATTTAATAACACTATCTTCTAAAGTTATAAAAATCACATTTAAAACATTGGTTAAAGTTTTACCGATAACCTTGAACACATCAAACATACATTATATAAGACATTAAACATATTATTTCTTAATGTAGTTAAACTTTCAGATTTCTCAATGGTTGTCCTTTTGAGATTATTTATTGTAAAGTTCAGTTCATAGAAAGAGTCACAAGCAAGCAGCAAGCAGAGTCACAGGACACGCTGTTTGGATCCTCTGTGTTGAGGTCCATCAATTATTAATGATTCCTGTGGCGTTGCAAGGATTTCCATACATTGTGATCATGAGATGCTTCTTGTATGTTGCGAAAAGAGTTAATTTCGTCAACTCTTTTAATTGGAAAACAACACGGCTGACAGGAAACCAACTCAGGATACCGACGTCACATGATTAGCTCATGATTCGTTTTTCTGATGAGTGGATCTGGTATTTGGAACAGATGTCTTCTGTTGCAGAATCACGTTATCACTTCTCTTAAATGCTGACATACAACTGAGCATTGTTCCCCTTCAGGTAATCATTAATGGTGTTCAGATTGTGCAGTTACTTGTGTGATTGTTCACTAAGGTACTACAGTGCAGTAAGAAGAATATTATGTTGTGTAATATTATTATGTGTATTCTGTAGCATAACATTTCTCAGTGCACATTGGGAAACATAAAATGTTTAAATAAAGGACAAAATATTTCAGAACGTGCAGAAAATAAATAGATTTATGAAGCAACTCAACAAGCACTGTGCAAATACAAATGGAAGAATCTGTTTAAGATCTGCTGATTCCACACCCTGACATAACAGCATATGAAGAACTAAGATTAGGTTTTTTCATTGTTTTGTATTGGCTATTCAGTATGAACATGATGGCATCAGTTACTGACTAAATTCTGCCAGTCTCTGGTCTTCCCACTGAGAGTTAACTATGTGTGAATGTTAACAGGTCAGGTCTAGTTCTCGTGACCAGGTGCTGCTTAACACATCTGGTGATAATGCTATCTATAGTTTCTGGCATATGACTACAGAAACATGATCATCATGATGATAAAACACTGTATGGTCTGACATTGTCTTAATATTGAAGCAATCTAGTTTGCATATAATTTGCAAATGAAAGAGTTGAATAACAATATTTGACTTTATTGTATCCAGCATATCAGTAGAATGTTACCGGTGACATTTTCCTTTTTTATTTAAAATATTTGAAAAATTTGCATACCAGGTCATGAACAGTCTGATATTCTGATTCACAAATATGTGTAAAAGAGTGCGTTTCATTATATAAAAAACTGTCTAAATGATCTTGATCGTGATCTGTAATGTGAGATGGGCGCCGCCATGTTTGTTCACACTGCAGTTCAGAGATTACTGTCAGTCAGCTTTACATCCTGTGTATTAATCAATCTCTCCTGAAATACAAGTAATAAGTGGCGTGTGAACTGGGTGATGAATAGAGTGAACTTTATAGTTACTTACACCATGTGTTTCTGATATGAATAAAGCACATCTGAAAATTAAATTTGAAGGGACTGTTATTGTTGCTTCCATAGACATATGCGTGTATTTTTTTTTTAACTCTAAATGTATTGTTTTACTAGTATTTATGTTTATTTAAATGTCTGAAACCCAAAATATGCATTATGTGGTTAATACCACTGCATAGTTGTGATAATATGACCAGAGCAGTGCAGATCTCTCTCTGGCTCAGTGCCAGCCAACGAGTTAAAACACAGTTTGAATTTGACAGTTCTGTGACGTCACCGAACGTTCTAAATCCCAGATGTGGGAGCAGACTCCGAGGGGCACGGAAATAAGAATCACATGTGTGGGACCGTACCGCTCAAAAGGTTAAGGAAAAATATGGAGATATTGCTCTAGTCAGATCAACTAGAGTTTCAGATAAACTAGTCTAAGAACAAAGCTAATGCTGCTCTGAGCTCAGAGGAACCTCTGCAGTCTATCCGTTCTTCTCCTTACAGTATATTACAGTGTGGCCAGTCTGCTTCTGTTCAGCTCTTTTTTTGTGTTTGTCACCTCTATTTCAATCTCAGTCATATTGCTTAGTGGTATGACAGATACATTATGTGCAGTTTTTTGGGAACAAACAGTAATTTCAGCATATTTACACACACCTATGGAACTTCATGGGTCTTTCAACTCAACTGTATCTCTGTCCTCTCATCAAATGTACACACATTTCATTTCACAACCTTTCACTCATTCATGTGAATGTGTGTATATTCATAATTCAGTCTTTCCTCAGAAATACATTCTGTCAAACCTCAGCTTTGACATCTGAGTACCTCTCCTCGAGCTTGTTGATGTATGTGTGTCTGCTTTTGTGTGTCAGTGTTTGTGTGTGACTCTTGTGTGAGGAATCACTGACTTATTAACAGATGAGTTTGGATGAGTTGATTCTGAGAGTCCTGATCTGATCAAATATTCATTTAATATTCCAAATAACACTTGAGCATTAAGGTCAACATGATAAGAGTGAAACTATTTCAGATATTTTTTTGTCTTGTCCTGCAGCTGTGAAACGGTGAAAGATGGCGACTGTTGAAGAACTGCTTCTGAAGTCGCTGGAGGAATTGGCCAAAGATGATCTTAAGAAGTTTCAGTGGCACTTAAAGAAACATGAGTGTGTATCACCATCTGAAATGGAGGATGCAGATCGATTAAAAACAGTGGATAAGCTGGTAGCGTGTTTTGGACCAGAAGAAGCTGTGAAGATCACGGTCAGCATCCTGAAGAAGATAGGAATGAATGACCCAGCTCAGCAGCTGGAGAACAAACACAAGCAAGGTGACATTTAACTCACTGTGAATGTAATACGAGCTGTAACGTGCCATTGTTCAGCAGTGTAACTGTTTGACTTAAACTTTCCTCTGTGCTCTGCTGAAGTGTTTGTGTGATTCATGTATCCCAGTCAGTGATCCTCTCTCTCTCTCTCTCTCTCTCTCTCTCTCTCTCTCTCTCTCTCTCTCTCTCTCACACACACACACACACACTCGCAGCTCAGGCTGAAGGCAACATGAAGAGATCTTATTCTGCTGGAGATCATTCAAAAGAGATACAGGGTAAATAACTATCACTACTTGTTCTGTACATGGAAACAAGAGGAAATAAAACAGCAATTACAGGACATAGCCCAACATCAGCAGGTGTACACTAATACATTTAATAGAACTGTGAACCCCCGGTTTATAACGGACTTAAAGCCTTGATTAATACTTTTTGTACTATAATACAATTGTTTTTATACTGTGAAACAAATTATGCTTGACCAGTAAGTGAAATAATCTAGCATCATCAATGCATCATTAAAATCACAAATACAAAAAGTATGTAAGTTATATAAAAGTTGTTAGACAGAGAAAAACTAGGTAAACCTTTCAAATTTATTGTGCAACTGTTGCAATTATATTACTGAGTCCATCTCCCCATTTACATATCTGATTTAACAGGGATAAATGTGATGAATTATCATTGCATTGATGCATTTGGTGTTGTTATTGAATAACATTATACAGACTATTTAATGTGCAAAACTTCTAAAAAAGAATCTCACCTGCCTATATAGCCTTTATAGTCCTGAAGACGTCGATTAGCTCGTTCAGGTGTGTTTTATTAGGTTTGGAGCTAAACTCTGCAGGACAGCTTCTTTATCGGACTGAACTTGCATACCCCCCTGGTCTAGAACAGTGGTGCCCAAACCTGTTCTGGAGGATCACTGACCTCTGGAGTTTAGTGCCAACTCTAATCAAACACCCACTAAACACTCTCTTACTTTACTTTATTTTTTTTGTCTTGAATTCATTATGGTGTTCACACTACGCAACAGATGTTAATGTTCAACATATACTACATGATCTCTGTCACCCAATGACTTTATCCTGTCCCCAAACCACATTTTATCACAAAAACACGTGCAATAAGTTGAATGGAAATGAGACAAATCAACATGTGAAACAGGAGTTATTTGAAAATGGGCATCAGGAAGAAATTAGCCCTGCAAGCTGTTTGAGTGATGATTTGTTCAGAATTTTTTTGCCCCATTTCTTGTGTCCAGTCTTTTATTCATTCCATGTTTTTCTTCTGCTGACCTCAAACCATTCCTTGCTTTCTCATTGGCTGTGGCTCGGCTGACTGGTCCAGATATTGATCATGTGACGTCGAGTCGGCTGACCAGTCCAGATATTTAGCATGCTAGATGTTTGTTTGATGTTGTGATGCGTCAGCGAGCCTCTTTTATGTGTTGTAGTGTAGTTCACACATGAAGATGGCGAGTGCTGAATCCTGTAGTGTGAACCAGGCATAAGTCATTGGCCCTTCAGTAGCATTAAGTCAAGTCACCTTTATTTATATAGAGCTTTAAACAAAATACATTGCATCAAAGCAACTGAACAATATTCATTAGGAAAACAGTGTCAATAATGCAAAATGACAGTTAAAGGCAGTTCATCATTAAATTCAGTGATGTCATCACAACGATATCGCTGTAGATGAAGTGACCCCAACTAAGCAAGCCAGAGGCGACAGCGGCAAGGAACCGAAACTCCATCCACCAAATAGGAAAAGGATCTGCCACCTGCAGTTGATTTTGATATTCTAGGTATTATCAAATTGCTTGTTTTGAAAACGTAGCGGACGTAGAGGATTATAATGTAAAAGGAGCTCATTTAAAAACTGAGGTGTTAAACCATTCAGGGCTTTATAAGAATATAGGGCATTCATTAGAATATAGAATACAGATAAGTTTTGTAATGGGAATCACAGACCATACCATAGTCTACATAAAGATTATATAATTATTAAAAACCAATTACTTACTCTTAGTTGTCCCCCCCCCATTTTCTCAAAGGCTCAGCTGCAGAGGGCAGTAAAGCTACTCATAATGATTACACAAAGATCTTGAAGGACACGTTGAAACACCACTGTGAGAGGATATTGGTTGGTAATTCACAGACGGGTGAAAATAAATACCTGGACGATATTTACACTGATTTATATGTGGTGGAGAATCAGACTGGAGGAAGAATGAATGAACACGAGGTGAGACAGATCGAATCAAATCACAACCGATTGAGTGCCAAGGATACACCGATCCAATGTAAAGACATGTTCAAAGACCATATGGGTCGACAAAACAGAAAAGTGCTCACAGTGGGGATTGCAGGAGTGGGAAAAACTGTCTCTGTCAATAAATTCATCCTTGACTGGGCTAAAGGAAAAGAAAATCAAGATATAGTCTTCATTTTTCCACTCCCATTCCGTGAACTGAATTTGATTAAAGAGGAGTACAGTCTCATGGGATTGCTTAACACATACTGCTTTAGTGGCTTTAAAGAGCTAACATCTCTTCCTGAAGATGGCAATAAGTTCATGTTCATCTTTGATGGGCTGGATGAGTGTCGCTTCCCTCTGAGCTTTGAAGAGGGTGACAGTTTTACAGATGTTAATAAGAAAACAACAGTGAGTAATATAGTTACAGCCCTAATCAAGAATCATCTGGTTCCCTCTGCTCTCATCTGGATCACATCCAGACCAGCAGCAGCCAGTCTGATACCCCGAGAATACATTGACCAGGTGACAGAGATACGAGGATTCAGTGATGAGCAGAAAGAGAAGTACTTCATCAGAAACAGCAGTGCTGAGGTTGCTGAAAACATCATCCGTCACATCAGAAAATTCAGAAGTCTGTACATCATGTGTCACATCCCGGTTTTCTGCTGGATCTCTCTCACTGTTCTTCAGCCTCTGCTGGCTCAAGAGAGCAATGACAAAACACCTACAACCCTCACAGGGATGTACATAAACTTTTTACTTTCCCAGAAGCAACAGATGGAAACAAAATATTGCAAGGATCCTAAAACTAAGGCTAAAGTCAAGTCTTTTGATGAGATTATTCTGAAGCTTGGGAAACTGGCCTTTAAACAACTACAGAAAGGTAATCTGATTTTCTACAAAGAAGATCTTGAGGAGTGTGGACTAGATGTCAATGAAGGGTCTGTGTACTCTGGGTTATGCACCCGGATGTTTCAGGAGGAAAAATCTATATCAGAGAGAAACGTTTACAGCTTCGTACATCTCAGCATCCAGGAATTACTTGCTGCTCTCTATGTGTTTTTCTTTAACAAAAACAAGAAAGCAAACCCATTTCTCGAGTCCTGGAAAAAACTGACATGTAATCTGTCCAGAAAGCCACTGTTTGAACTTCATAAAGCTGCAGTCAATGAGTCTTTACAAAGTGAGAATGGACACCTGGACCTCTTCCTCCGATTCCTCCTGGGTCTTTCAGTGGAGTCCAATCAGACAGACCTGAAGGAACTACTGCCAGGACTGAAGCTCAAAACAGAGGACACCAAAGACACTGCTGACTATATCAAAAAGAAAATAGAGATGGAGGAATCAACAGAGAGGACCATCAATCTCTTCTACTGTCTGAATGAACTGAAAGATGACTTTGCAGTGGAATTCCAGAAGAATTTGAGCTCTGGAAAACTTTCAGAGCAGAATCTCTCCTCTGCTCAGTGGTCGGGTTTGGTGTTTGTGCTCCTCATGTCAGAAGAGATTCAAGAGAAGTTTGAACTGAAGAAGTACAGAAGATCTGATGAAGCACTGATGAGACTGCTGCCGGTCATCAAAAACACCAGAAGAGCACTGTAAGTGTCTTCTTTATATTCATTTATATTCACTGTTAGTTGTTTTAAGGGGAGACACTGCAGGCAAAAACACCTGTCAATGTTGAGATTTTTTTCTTAAAGTTTTCATAAAGATTAGTGGAAAGAAAACATCCAAAAGACACTGCTAAGTGTTTCTTTAATAGCAGTTATCTATTTGTGTCAATGGATAAAAAAAAATTCTCCTACTCCTAGCCATAAATCTTCAGTTCAGTAGCGCTTACACAAACCAAACTTTACATTTTTACTCCTGTCTATATTCTGAAGGATTTTACAGAGGAATTTATTCATATATAATTTGCTTGATTATATATATTTTAATCCCCCTAAAATTGTGAAAATATAGTTTTCTAGCTGTTCAAAGATTTTTCAGAATTATGGAGTGACAAAAAACAGATACCAAACATTCCTTCTGTAAAAAAAATGTCACTGTACGTAAAAAAAAAAAAAAAACACTAAACAAGATTTTTGAAACTGACTTTATCCAGTTCAGATTTTTGTATAATACATTTATGCAAATGAGTGTACATTTCATTAAAAAATGCCTAATTTGCATATTTAAACATAACATTTTAGGAAACTTGTAATACAAAAAATGTTTGCATTTGTCAAAGTAATCAGTCAACTGGCTAAGTAAGGTGATAACTATTAGTTAATATAGTTACCATATACACCTGCAGTGTCTCGCCTTAATAATTGTGCTTTAACTTGTTGGCCAAGACTGTTCAGAAAAAAATAATAAATGTAATTCTATAATGACAACTCTTATGAGATTTTAGCATGGTAATGGATATAACAATGTTAATGTATTTGGTCTTGGCACAATAGATCTGCTACACTGCTGCTTTTATTGCTGTATTTGTACATTATTGCTGCAAGCAACTTGCTACTGCAATACATATGCTAATAAGGTGCTTTGAGTATTTAATACTGTTGCAGCATAAATAGCATATGAAAATAATGCATAGTAGATCTATACAGGTGGAGCTATGGAGGTAGAATTGTTGTATTATTAACCCAAAAATAAATTTAAAGAGATTTACAAAAAATTAAACATACTAACAAATAAATAGAATGAGATCCATAAATAACTCTCAGAGGTTCACAATTAAATAAAATTAAATAAAAAACATTTTCACAAATAAATTTTCGTCACAAACACAACTTTGTCTGCCATTCATTTGTGAATTGTGTCTTGTACATTTGTAGATCGCTGCACGTACTTGCGGATCGCTCGCTGTGCATTTGTGGATTCATCCAAATCATAGCACACTCTCGCTATAACCAATCATATTTTGCTTTACAGTAATGGCGGTCTCTTCCTGATATAAATTAATTCATAATATGCATTGGCTCAAATAAGAAATATAAGGGCCAAAATAAATTCTACAGTAAAAGATGTTTAAAATTGGATTTCGTTAGATCATTCGACTGTGTATCAAGCCAAGTCAGTATATTTTACATACCTTTGAAAATGCCAGAGAAACAGTGCTTTAAATCACGGCTATGGGAACAATACTGTACTGGATACAAATGTGTAATAGAAGCTTCATTCATGATGGAAAGAAAAGTGTCAATAATTATAAATAAATGACTGGATTCAACCTAAATGATAGACACGTGAGCGGCGGTACACGCGGCGGCAGTACAAAGTGCATTTGCAGCTTTTGACCGCTGAGTGGCGCTTTAACCACAAGTTATCAAACAAGCGCATTAAAGCACATTTTCGCTAATAGATGTCAGTTTTGCCTCACTGATGTGTTAGATTTAATAGATTCAGTCAGGGAAAATGAAAGAAAAACATTGTAGTTAAAATATTTAATATATTTAATATCCATAGACGAAAGTTTGGTATTTATGAAGTTATGTGCATTTCTTAGAACGAATTCAAGCCTGTGCCTGAACCTGTGATTATATTTTGTCTAATCTACATGGTATTAAACCATATTTTAGATTTGACACATTAAAAAGGTGTGCAGTATTATTTATATTATATTAATTATGCGTTACATTATTCAAAAGAAATTGTGGTTTACTTTGCATCAGAGCATTAAAAGTGGTAGCCTATTTTAGGGGGGTAGGCTACATGGATTAATATGCAATGTCAATATTTTCATATATTATGCCTATATTTTTCAATTCAATTCAAGTCAATATTTTCAATATAAATATATTTTTTCCTTTAATAAAACAACATGCATTTTTGTTATTCGTTACCTGTCCTTTAACTTATTGGGAAAAAGACATTTGTCTGTAAACTGATTAATAAATTGTTGCATGTTTAAACATGAAGCACTGTATAATTTCGTTCCCATTATTTATGCCTAATTAGCATAAAACAAAAAACGAATACAATTAAACCTGCACGATTAAATTTTTGAAACTCTAAAGAATGGATGGATTAATAAAACGTCCTCACGATTAATCTCAAGTTCTCTCATTATAATCAACAAAATACACACGCTGTAAAAAAGAGCTTCATTAACTGACAACATAAATGATTTTAAAGGGAGCCTTCTTTACTTGCTTTTAGTGCTGAGCGAAAGCATATGGCCTAAAAAAAAAGAATCAGATTTATGATTTAAATCGATTTTAAAATCAATATTCAAATGACAAAGAAATTTTTCAAAACAAGTTTTAATATAGTTATAAACTTAGAACAGAGACAAGATGATAAAAAACTGTGATGTTTTTACCTTAATGCTGGAAAGACTTTTATTTTATTTTATTATTATTTTTTATTATATATTATTTTTTATTATTATTTATTTTTTGTTAATACTAGCCCATTAGCTGTGCAAATTTTGTTTGTGAGGAGAATAACAGTACATTTTTGTCAGTTATTTTATCTAAACAGATCGATTAATTTCTTCAAGATTTCAAAATCAAATAGCCTACTGATAATGTAGTAGCACTGTAAGATCACATTTGTTTGAATGTATTATTGCGAAAGCAATTTATCTGTTTAAATCATGCTTTAACCCGAAAATAATCAGTAAAAGAAACAGACAAACTCATATAGCCTTTAACATCCCACTCGACTATTGCAGTCATTATAACCTGATCAATAGCTAAATATGTTTAACATGAATTCTTGCTGAATATGCAGTTATATTACGGGCTGTTGGCATGAATTGTACTCGATGGAGGCTCCAGTCAGAATCACACGCTCCGCTCCTCCTTTGCTCGGCGGTGTGTCTCTGTCAGACTCGCAGGGGAGGGTTGAGCCACTCTGAACTACAGCAGTGGTGCGTCGGTGGATGTTAAAAAGAAAACCGATTTTCATTCAAACAAACCGATGTAAATTACAAATTCGAGTTAATTGATAAAATCGATTTATCACCCAGCCCTACTTGCTTTCATATTATTTCATGAAAAAAAATGCAGCTGCATTTAAATGCAGGAGTGTAAAATATGTGCAAGATTTGCACTGCATGTGTGATTGTAGATTTGCAGCTTTTATTCTTATTTATTTTATCTTCATTACAAATCTTGTTTGGTTACATTTTGGATAATTGCATATAAAAAATAATTTTCGTTGTAATGCAAAATGTGAATTAATATTCATATGCAAGTATTTGTGCAAAAATTATTAATTCGCATTAATGACAGGGGGCATTAATATTCAACATTGAACAATCTGTGAATGTTGCATTTCTCTGTCGGAGAGAGCCAGCACTGTGAATTTCATCTTGCAGCAGACAAGAAAACATTTGTTTATTAATAAATAATTCAAATGTCTCATTTTTCACAATTATTAGGCTACTTCTGCATGTACTTAGTGGCAAACATAATGCATGTGCTTGAGCGCGGAATATATTAAGATTTGATTATGTAAATTTAATATAAACCTCTGATTAGTTGAATATAACAAATGGACGACTAGAACTAGAAAAATCTTACGTGGGGACAGACCAGTTTTAACCAAAAAAAACAGTCCTATATAAACGAGTTCAGCAAGTGAAAGCCTCATAAGACACTGTCCATATGAAAGAGCAATTCACACCTTTATCTCGACCCCCTCAAGCCACATATAACTAACCCCTAAAAACCTAACCCCCTCCAGCTGAACAGAATTCGGTCTGTGTTTTGGCTCTGAGGAACGGTGTGTTACTCGGCTGAAACATGCCTGCACTCAGCAGCACTACTCTTTGTATTCATTGTATTCTCGCAGCCCATATTATTATTTTCACAAGACCATAATGATAATAACACATCATCAATTAATAATTAATCATTATTTTACGAAAATCATTGTTATTTGTTATCGTGGATGTTTGCGGAAGGCTTTAAGACCAAGCGGAGTCCTCTGTTCCCGCCTCACAGCGCGCGGGTCTCCGAGGCTTCACTGTTTGCGGTTTGACTTCACTGAATCAGATTGAGGCGAATACAACTTATTGATCATGAGCCCAACATTTAGCAAGCAGGAAAACATTCATTCTACATGAAGGAAGACGTATTTTATTGAGCTAATACTGTTAAATAGAGAGAGAGAACCAGTCTAGGGCTATTCTTAAACTTGGAGCTCATTATATTGAAGTACAAATCCAAACACCAGAAACGTTATGCATTTTATGAATAATGAAATGTTATAAAAAGTATGCATTTTATTTATTCACATGCAGTATGGTTGTTGGTATTTAGCAGTTAAAACCTAGTTTTAAACTTGAATTTATATACTATTAAACTAACTTTAAAATATCAAGGAATTTATAAATTAAAAATGGTAAAATGTCACAGTGCATGTTAAATAGCCTAAATGAACTTGTATTAATAATATAATTAGATTTTTTAAAAATGTATAAAATGGGACAGCAACCTTTATATCAAATATTTTTAAATCGTCCACAGCTGAGCAACGCGAGAGGCGGATCTGCGCCAGAGCGTGTGAAGTGAATGCGATGAACGAAGTCATTTTCAGATGCAATGGAAAAAACAAAACAAAAAAATATCCTAGATTAGGCCCATGCAGGCTCTGCTCTGAAGTATATAATACTTATAATTACTGTTAACCCAGAGTAACACATTATAATGGATTAATCGCCTTTTTTCATTTGCTGCATGTTTTCTTTATTTATTTTTAAACACGCTAAAAAATAAATTAAGTTTGTGAGAGAAAAAAAATATATATTAAACGTGTCTAGGTTAAATTTTAATGTATTAATCACTTATTTTCGTTTGCTGCATGTTTTTTATATATATATATATATATATATATATATTATATAATTCATGTATAAATTGCATTTTATTACATTTAGAAATAATAACGGCTGGCCTAATAATGTTATCATGTACAAACAGGATATATTTAATTCCCTTCAATTTACAACAAATCCTTTAAATGTAACAAATATATCAGAACAAAACAAGAATTAAAAATATAGAATTCTAATGGATAAATATAATTGCAGTATATAATAATATACGCTTAGCTATAAACAAACAAAAAAAATATATAATTTAAAGCTAAGCATAAGGTAAGGTTGGGCTTTCTCATTCTCTCACTCGGGAGAAATCCGTTTCCATATTCGTGATGTTGCCCATTTGAAGCTTAAGTATTATTATAATTTAAAAAAAAATCAATTAAAAAACAGAGTTAATAATAATTATTGCTAAATGCTGGACCGTTCCCATTTCGCTCTGCATATGGAACCTGAAGATTTTTTTTAAACCAAGAATGAACCGAAATGAAAATTAAATTTAAACATTTAGCTTTTTATCCGTATATATATATTTTCACAAGACCATAATGATAATAACAAATCATCAATTAATAATTAATAATTATTTTAATGAAATCATTGTTATTTGTGATCATGGATGTTTGAGGAAGGCTTCAAGACCAAGCGGAATCCTCTGTTCCCGCCTCACAGCGCGCAATATAGGGATGTGTACCAAAACCCGTTATTAAACTGGCCCCGGGGCTAAATTATGAAAGACCGTAATATCTGACACTATCGGTTTGCTTTCGGTACCGGTACCGGTACTGGAAATAATGTATTTTTGGTTAATAATGTTATCCTGCACATCTTATCTCACCAAACATTTCTAATGTGCGATCATATTAAGACGTTCGTCTGTGAGATCTGCGATTTATAAAAATAATAAAACCTATATTTCCCTCAAGACTAGTCATGTTTTTGTGGTTAGTTTAATTTAAACGTGTCTGCTTCTATTTTAGCCAATTTATTTTCAATAAACTAAAACAAAAATTGTTATCAGACTGTAATAAAAAATACGATGAAAAAGTCATGACAACACATTTTTAAGGTTGGCTACTTTAACTTATAGAAATAATTTAAGCAATTTAAAGCGTTTTTATACTAGTTTAAATCTGAATTTTTAATACTATTAAACTGAATTTAAAATCTCATGGAATTTTAAGTTTAAACGGGTGAAAATGCCACAGTGAATATTAAATATAGCCTATATAACAGAAGACCTTGATTGCATGTTACCATGAAACTAACAAAATAATTTGATTTTTTTTAAAATTAACAATTCATGTATAAAATGGTACAGCAACATTTATATCAAACACTTTTACGTCGTCCAATCCACTTAGCTTACCTGTTGGGTTTACCTCTCTCATTCTGGACACATCCAAATGTTTCCAAATTCATGATGTTGCATATTTGCAGCTAAGCTATTATTTATTAGGTAAAATAGGCTTTGTGGTTCACGTGTGTTTCGGTATCGATGGAAAAATATTATATTATATTATAATGAGCAAAAAAATGCCACAGTAGACCGCTGCTCATGCAGTAGTATTTACAATGCACAAACCAGAAGCAACAGAGAAGGGTTGGCCATTCTCAAAACATAAAATATCAGTTTTATTTAAATTTTCGTTTTTGTGTTTCACAGAAAAAATCAGTGTTAAGTTTGGTCTCCTGTCCATTAATGCAGCAGTTTCCAGGGAGATATTTTTTTTTAGTCCATAATTAATGTTTTAAAATGTAGCGAAGTACAATACTTCAAACAAACTATAATTGAGTAAAAGTAAAATTATAGATTTTAAAAAGAAAAATTACTTTAACAAGTAGAAGTATACAAAGAAGCTATTCAGTTACAGCAATAAAAGTAAATGAAATGCATTACTTTCCACCTCTGTGCTTTCAACACATCGCAAAGGTAATACTGATGATGCCCGAGATTGTGTATAATCTTGAGTTTATCCTCATTCACTGATCTTGATTGAAATACAAAGAAGCCTTACACTCCAGTTTTTTTGACCACACAAACAACACTTCAGCTCAGTTTGAATAAAGTGTCCATAGAATGCAGTTCCTTACGGGCGTGCAAAATAAATCTGCTTCTGTCCTGATTGTAAAGCAAAACGTGATTGGTTATAGCGAGAATGTGCTATGATTGGTCAAGGAAGTGTGGTTGTTGTCTGATTGGCTTGAGTAGACAGTGGGTGTAGTCCATACATTTGTGGTTTGATGTGTGTCTTGATGCTAGAAATGTCTCAAAATCCACAAATGTGTTGTGATCCACAAATGCACAACGAGCTATCCACAAATGTGTGCAGCAATCTACAAATGCTCAGCAATCTACAAATACACAGGACGCAATTCACAAATAAATGCCAGGGAAAGTTGTGTTTTTAGAATAAAAAAGTACTTGTGATTATTATTTTTATTTGCAAAACATTTTTTTTTTATTTGTGAATTTAATAAATGCTTGTGAAACTTTAAGATTTGCCCCCATTTTTTATAAGCTGAACTCAAAGATCTAAGACTTTTTCTATGTACACAAAAGGCCTTTTTCACTCAAATATTTTCACAAATCTGTCTAAATCTGTGTTAGTGAGCACTTCTCCTTTGCGGAGATAATCCATCCACCTCACAGGTGTGGCATATCAAGATGCTGATTAAACAGCATGATTATTGCACAGGTGTGCCTTAACCCTCTAAGCGCCAAAGTCGCAAAATTGCGACAAGACGTAATCCTTAATAAAATAGACTGTAGTTCCTTATATGGTGTAATATCTCATTTGTATTCCCTTCCACTAGATGGCAGACATGTAGTACTTTGATTCTAGACCAACATTATGCATTGTTTCTGTTCAAAGTGTTCGAGGAAATACAATAGCAAGTGAGCTCTCATGTTATTGATGCGGAAGCAATTCATTTCATAGCATGAGTGTAAATGGTGAGTTTTATGAGAGAAAATCGCCAGATGGCTAATACAAAGTTGTACCGCGAGGATGTTTTGCAAATGTTGTTCGCCGATTCTGACTCTGAAGGGGAATATTTGCCTTTTGGAAAAAAACGATCGGCCGTCTAATGATCGCTCGTCTCGCGGTACATCTTTGCAGCGCAATGGTGCCGCCAATCGCACGTCTTGCGGTACATCTTTGCAGCGCAATGGTGCCGCCGTGCAAGGCGAGAGTGTTCACGAAGCACAAACAAGCGATCATTTCGACCCTTTGCTCAACGGGTATGTGGATGGCAGAGGTGAACGTGGTCATAGTGTCCATAGGAGAGCTGTTGCTGATCGTGCACGCTCTAATGCGCGGCCGCCAGACAGTACAGGTGCAGTGTGTGTGGAGAAGGTGCGCTCTGCGCTGTGTCATGCAATGAATGAGAGGAACCATACTCTCAAGAACTACGAACTGTGTCACATAGATACCTGATTGGGCAGCTCAGCTGATCAACTGATCAAAAAATAGGCACATGTAATTTACTATGGCACAGTAATATAGCAATAATGTACTACTTTTCTCGTTTTTTTTTTTCTGATCATTTGGAATGAGAATAAAAAGACAAAAAAACAAACAAACAATCAAATACAAAAAAAAAACTTGAAAATAAGTTAAAACATCCATTCAATATCTATTATTTCCTGAATATTACTGATGAACTGATGAAAAAGTAGGCTACTGTTCACATGTGTTTTACTACTATATAGTGTAGTAATATAGTAATAATTTAGTACTTTCTCCTGTTTTATTGTTGGCCTCCTCTTTTCTGATAATTTGGAATGAGGATAAAAAAGACACACACACACAAAAACATGCAAATATGTTCAAACATCAATTCAATATCTAATATTTCCTGAATATTATGAAATTCGAGATAGCCGCCCCTGGTGACGTCATAATATGCAAATTAGATTAGTATATTTACACCCCACATAAACTTTCAAATATGCCAAACATTTTTTTAATTGACAGTAGATCTCTGTCTTTAAGCCCTTTCAAGCCACAAGCTTTTGAAATCTTGATGTCAAAATATTTTTTTTTCCCAAAAAACCCTGCCTTAAGGGTTAAACTGGCCACAATAAACCAGCCACCCAGACAGTTGTGCCAACAATCGGTTTACATAACCAAAGAATTTCTGCACAAACTATCAGAAACCATCTCAGGGAAGCTCATGTGCATGCTCATCATCCTCATCGGGGTCTCGACCTAACTGCAGTTCGTCATCGTAACCAACTTGAATGGGCAAATGCTCACATTCAATGGCGTCTGGCACTTTGGAGAGGTGTTCTCTTCACGGATGAATCCCGCTTTTCACTTTACAGGGCAGATGGAAGACAGTGTGTATGGCATTGTGTGGGTGAGCGGTTTGCTGATGTCAACGTTGTGGATCGAGTGGCCCATGATGGCGGTGGGGTTATGGTATGGGCAGGCATATGTTATGGACAACGAACACAGAACACATTTTATTAATGTTATTTTGATTGCACAGAGATATTGAGATGAGATCCTGAGGCCCATTGTTGTGCCATTTATCCATGACCATCAACCTCATGTTGCAGCTTGATAATGTACGGCCCCATGTTGCAAGGATCTGTACACAATTCCTGGAATCTGAAAACATCCTAGTTCTTGGATGGCCAGCATACTCACCGGACATGTCACCCATTGAGCTTGTTTGGGATGCTCTGGATCGGAGTATGTGACAGTGTGTTCCAATTCCTGCCAATATCCAGCAACTTCGCACAGCCATTGAAGAGGAGTGGACTAACATTCCACAGGGCCACAATCAACAACCTGATAAACTCTATGAAGAACTGGAGCTCCTCCTGGGCCTAACATGGGAAACAGGAGCCCTTCCTGGGCCTAACATGGGAAACGTGGACTTAACTCGAGAACAGGGGCCCGTCATGGGCTTAACTCAGGAACAGGGACCCACCATGGGCTTAACTCAGGAACAGGTCTTAACTCAGTACAGGGGCCCGCCGTGGGCTTAACTCAGGTACAGGGGCCCGCCGTGGGCTTAACTCGGGAACAGGACTTAACTCAGGAACAAGGGCCCGCCATGGGCTTAACTCAGGAACAGGGGCCTGCCATGGGCTTAACTCAGGAACAGGGGCCCACCGTGGGCTTAACTGGAAAACAGGGGTCCACAAAGGCAGAGCAGGTGGCGTGGGAGCCCACCAGAGCGGAGCAGGTGCAGCTGGAGCCCACCAGAGCGGAGCAGGTGCAGCTGGAGCCCACTAGAGCGGAGCAGAGGACCACCACAGCGGAGCAGACGACATAGAAGCCCACCAGGGCGGAGCAGAGGACCCCCACCATGTAGTCGATGAAGCAGGAGAGCAAGTCTGATCAGGTAGGACTGAAACAAAGAACATAAACAGGTTAATGGCGGCCTCTGTAGCCGTGATGAGGTGGTTAGGGAGTTCCCAAACGGCCTCCATAGCCGTGACAGTATAGGACGAGAGTTCTTAATATTTGGCTGAGACGTGACAAGGCTCTGGAGGTGCGGGCGAGACGTGACAAGGCTCTGGGAGTTCAGCTGAGACGTGACAAGCCTCTGGGAGTTCAGTTGAGAAGTGACGAAGCTTTGGAAGTTCAGCTGAGCTGAGACGTGACGAGGCTCTGGAAGTTCAGCTGAGACGTGACGAGGCTATGGAAGTTAAGCTGAGACGTGACGAGGCTCTGGAAGTCGAGATGAGACTTGACGAGGCTCTGGAAGTTCAGCTGAGACGTGACGAGGCTCTGTAAGTTCAGCTGAGATGTGATAAAGCTCTGGTAGTTCAGCAGAGACATGATAAAGCTCTGGTAGATCCGTGGTATTTTGACTGGGTTCAGGAAGATCAACTGTGACTTGACTTAGTTCATGAAGATCAACTATGGCCCGACTTGGTTCATGAAGAACAACTGTGATCTGACTTAACTCACAAAGGTTAATGGTGACTTGACTTGACTCATGAAGATCATTGGTGACTTGACTGTTCATGAAGATCGTTGGTGACTTGACTTTGCTCATGAAGATGGTTGGTGACTTGACTTTGCTCATGAAGATCAACTGTGGCTTGACTTAGTTCATGACGATGAACTGTGGCTTGACTTAACTCATGGAGGTTAATGGTGACTTGACCTAACTCTGGACAGTAAACAGTGACCTAACTAGACTCTGGAAAATCAACAGGGACCTGATCAACAGGGACCTGACTTGACTCTGGAAGACCAACTGGGCTGGCGGCTAGGGGTGCTCCGATCACGATCGGCCGATCGTTAATGCGCATCTCGTCAGTAAAGCCGGTTCTCTAATCAGCGGTTAATTCCATCAGGTGCGTGATTTCACATAGAGCAGCTGTTACTACACAGAGCCGTTGTTAACTGAGAAGATGCTCCAAAAAATGCTGAAAATGAAGTGGATTTGCGCATCTCCTCTATTAACAACGGCTCTGTGTAGTAACAGCTGCTCTATGTGAAATCACGCACCTGATGGAATTAACCGCTGATTAGAGAACCGGCTTTATTAACGAGATGCGCATAACGATCGGCCGATCGTGATCGGAGCACCCCTACTGGCAGCCATCTTGTGCAATGGCACTGGGTTGGCGACCATCTTGTGCAGTGGTGCCGGGCTAGCGGCCATCTTGTGCAGTGGCGCTAGACTGGCAGCCATCTTTTGCAGCCGCGCTGGGCTGGCGACCATCTTATGCAGCAACGCTGGGCTGCCGGCCATCTTGTGCAGTGGCGCTGGGCTGGTGGCCATCTTGTGTAGTGGCTCTGGGATTTCAACACTGTCCTCTGCCTCGCCAACACTGTACGAAGAGCCACACAACAAAAGAGCATATTCTATGATGTCCCTTAGACGTCCATTAAATTCCCCTCCAGGTAACCGTGATTTAATTGATTCACGGAGTCCAAAATGAAATAAGTCCTTAAACAAAGCTTTCATCATTTAGAGGAACTAGACATACTAGCTCACAGAACTGCTGAACATAGACCTCAATAGATTGATCTCCTTGCCAAAGATTTAACAGCTGGTCGACTGGATCCATGGTTAGGCTGGATTGGTGAGAGGCTGACATGAAAACCGGAACTGATACCTCGGTGACGAAGGGATACCAGGCTACTGGATCCTGGTGCGTCAAAGTCTTCTGTAACGATGAAGAGTCAGAGAAGTTCGGATCCAATTGCAGCATTTATTAAACAGAATGGTCAGACAGGCAGAAATCAGGAATGGCGTCATGTGTGTCAGGGATAACCAGAATCGAAACCAGAAACAAGCAGAGAATCAGAGTAGGAATACACAGTATAAAGGTTGAACACGGGAAAACGAAACACAGGGGAAAAATGCTCTGAAATATTGACAGGGCTAAACAAGACTTCGCAATGAGTGCATGTGTGAGAGCAGCTTATATGTGTATGGAAATGAGGTGCAGGTGTGACTGCAATCAGTCCCAGGTATGAGGCCTTGTGGGAAATGGAGTTCACAATGGGTCTTGAGTGAGTCCTGAGTGGAGTGCCCTCTACTGAAGTTCATGGTCACTCCAGCTAACGATCGTGACAAAGGCACACCCGGCTATTAAAAACCTAGGTTTGATGTTTTATGATGAGTTTAATTATTAAAACAAAATGAAAATATTAAGTAAAAGAAGCCTTTTATTTGATAGCTTTACACTCTCAAAGTAATCACTGAATATATCATATATAATATATGGTTATAGCTTTGCATTAACTGCATTACTAGTCAATGGTTTTTGCAAGTTATCTGTGCTCCAGAATATAAACCGTGCCAAATAAAGACATTGTTTTTTATTATTATTTTTGTTTTCTACACAGGTTACAGAGCTGTAATCTCACTGCTCAGTCTTGTGACAGTTTGTCTTCAGCTCTACAGTCGTCAAACTTTTTTCTGAGAGAGCTGGAGCTGAGCAACAATGACCTGGAGGATTCTGGAGTGAAGCTTCTTTCTGATGGACTGAAGAGTCCAAACTGTCATCTGGAGATTCTGAGGTAAATGGTTTACCATAAAATAATACAGATGCCTATTATACAGATTTTTCAACCTGAGATAAATGACCCGGGTGGACTGTGTACATCTGACAATAAGAATGTTTTTTTTTGTTTTTTTTATAAAATTTGTATTGTTTTAACATCGTTTTAACAGGACATATCGAAGACAATCAGCAATTACCCCAGTATGAAAAAAAAAAAAAAAAGATACAAATAATAATAAATAAAAGTGAAAGAAAATAATCAATAATAAAAATTAATATACTGTATATAGGGCACTATATCAGTGGGATAACAAAGATACAGAAAAATAATATATAATGAATAAATAATAAACAAACATACAGAATATACTTCAAAATATACAAAAATATAAGTACTACAGAATTTTTTATATATATATTTAGAAACCTAACCTCTTGTTCCCAGAGTCTCATGTAACACTTTAAGTAAAGGGTGATCTTTAAGAGGAGCCAACCAAGGAACCCCATAAGCCTTCATGGCTGCCCTCAACTGTAAGTAAAAAAAGAGGTAGAGCTCTGAAGGTTAAATTGAATGGAAAGTTCTTCAAAGGAATGAAGGTCTTTATCACCCATTACATCACCCAAGGAGTGAATTCCTTTGTCGAACCACTGTCGACACTGGCCAATCTTTATTTGGCCCTTACCAATTAGTAAACCATCATTATTATAGATAGGAGAGTAAGGATTCCAATTAGTACGGATATTTCAAGCTTTTTCTGCTGCTCTCCAGACCGACAGAGTGTGTGACACTGTAACACCGAAACGGAGCATACACTTTTTTTTAGAGGAACACTGGCAAATAAAACTTCATCTAACTTCAGAGGAAGAACTAGATTTCCTTCTAAGGAATGCCACGAAACATCCATTTTGTCATTATACCAGCTAAGCACGGGACATAATGTAAATAGCCCAGTGATAAAGCTTAAAATTCAGAAGTGCAAATCCACCAGCGAATCTATCTCGTTGCATCGTGGAAAGTTTAAGACATGGACGTTTGCCATTCCATAAAAATTTGGTAATTATGCTCTGTAGCCTATCCAAAAAACGAGAAGAGGGAGGCAAGGGCAGCATAGAACTCACAAAGTTAATTTGAGGGAGTACATTCATTTTGATAATCGAAACGCTTGCGGCGATCTAAGGGAATTTGGAAGTGATGACTAAATATCCAAGTTACTTGTGCAGAGGCACCGGGTGGCCAACTTGTGCAGTGGTGCCGGGCTAGCGGCCATCTTGTGCAGTGGCGCCGGGCTGGCGACCATCTTGTGCAGGGGTGCCGGGCTGGCTGCCATCTTGTGGAGGGCTGAGTCAAGTCAACAACGATCTTCATGAACAAAGTCAAGTCACATTAACCTTTGTGAGTAAAGTCAGATCACAGTTGTTCCACCACAGATCTACCAGAGCTTCATCACAGCTGAACTTCCAGAGCCTCGTCAAGTCTCAGCTGAACTTCCAGAGTCTCGTCACGTCTCAGCTGAACTCCCAGAGCCTCGTCACGTCTCACCTGAACTCCCAGAGCCTCGTCACGTCTCAGCCGAACTCCCAGAGCCTCGTCACGTCTCAGCTGAACTCCCAGAGCCTTGTCACGTCTCAGCTGAACTCCCAGAGCCTCGTCACGTCTCAGCTGAACTCCCAGAGCCTTGTCACGTCTCACCCGCACTTCCAGAGCCTTGTCACGTTTCAGCCGAATTTCCTGGTGGGCTCCAGCTCCACCTGCTCCGCTCTGGTGTGCTCCCACGCAACCTACTCTGCCTTGGTGAACCCCTGTTCCCGAGTTAAGCCCACGGTGGGCCCCTGTTCCTGAGTTAAACCCTGTTCCCGTGTTAAGCCCATGGCAGGCCCCTGTTCCTAAGTTAAGCCCTGTTCCCAAGTTAAACCCAGGGCGGACCCCTGTTCCTGAGTTAAGCCCTGTTCCCAGGTAAAAAGCTCACGGCGGGCCCCTGTTCCCGAGTTAAGCCCACGGTGGGCCCCTGTTCCCGAGTTAAGCCTATGGTGGGCCCCTGTTCCTGAGTTAAGCCCATGGCAGGTCCCTGTTCCTATGTTCAGCAGTTCTGTGAGCTACTATGTCAAGTTCCTCTAAATGACGAAGCTTTGTTTAAGGACTTATTTCATTTTGGACTCAGTAAATTAATTATTTAAGCTTTGTTATTTAGAGGAACTTGACATACTAGCTCAGAACTGCTGAACATAGACCTCAATAGATTGATCTCCTTGCCGAAGATTTAACAGCTGGTTTACTGGATTCCTGGTTTAGGCTGGATTGGTGAGAGGCTGACATGAAAGCCAGAACTGATACCTCGGTGACGAAGGGATACCAGGCTGCTGGATCCTGGTGCGTCAAAGTCTTCTGTAACGATGAAGAGTCAGAGAAGTTCGGATCCAATTGCAGAATTTATTAAACAGAATGGTCAGACGCAGAAATCAGGAATGATGTCAGGTGTGTCAGGGATAACCAGAATCGAAACCAGAAACAAGCAGAGATCGGGGCAGGCAGCAGTGAATCAGAGTCGGAATACACAGTCCAAAGGTTGAACATGGGAATAACAAAACACAAGGAAAACCGCTCTGAAATGTTAGACAGGGCTAAACAAGACTTCGCAATGAGTGCATGTGTGAGAGCAGCTTATATGTGTATGGAAATGAGGTGCAGGTGTGACTGCAATCAGTCCCAGGTATGAGGCCTTGTGGGAAATGGAGTTCATGATGGGTCTTGAGTGAGTTCTCAGTGGAGTGGAGTTCATGGGCACTTCAGCTAACGATCGTGACAAAGGCACCTAGGTTTGATGTTTTATGATGAGTTTAATTATTAAAACAAAATGAAAATATTAAGTAAAAGAAGCCTTTTATTTTATAGCTTTACACTCTCAAAGTAATCACTGAATATATCATATATAATATATGGTAATAGTTTTGCATTAACTGCGTTATTAGTCAATGGTTTTTGCAAGTTATCTGTGCTCCAGAATATAAACCGTACCAAATAAAGACATTATTTGTTTTGTTTTATTATTTTTGTTTTCTACACAGGTTACAGAGCTGTAATCTCACTGCTCAGACTTGTGAGAGTTTGTCTTCAGCTCTACAGTCGTCAAACTCCTTTCTGAGAGAGCTGGAGCTGAGTAACAATGACTTGGAGGATTCTGGAGTGAAGCTTCTTTCTGATGGACTGAAGAGTCAAAACTGTCAGCTGGAGATTCTGAGGTAAATGGTATACCATAAAATAATAATTAATAATTAAGATAATAAACATTAAAAATAAATATATATAGGGCACTATATCAGTGGGATAACAAAGATACAGAAAATTTATATATAATGAATAAATAATAAACAAACATACAGAATATACTTCAAAATATACACAAATATATATAAGTATTACAGATTATTAGAATTGTTAGAAAATATATTTAAAAAAAGAGTAGAATAGAGCTGAAAGAAATCTATGACAGTTGGAATATATGATTAATAATAAGGAAAAAAATAAATTATCCATATGAACAAGAACAATAAAAATGTAATAAAATTAACATAAAACCAGAGTGGGGGGTAAGTCAACTCAGTAAAGCCTTGAGTTTTTCCAATGTTTGGGCCCAGAGTCTAGTGGTGTCCTCTCTTGCGCCATGAATGCGTGCAGTGGACAATTCGAGATACACCACATCTATAAATGTGAGAACCCAATACTGCTTATTAAGAGAATGTGGAGGTTTTCATCTCGTTGCTACTATTTTCTTAGTGGCTGTCAAACCAGCTAAAAACACTTGTTTCTGAGTTTTGTTAAGTTGGAAATCAGAAAGATCACCTAAAATAAAAACAGATGGGGACAAAGGGGCCGAAACATTCAATAAAGTGGACAAATTTTCTTTAACCATATTCCAAAAGTAAGGAACCCCAGGGCATTCCCAAATCATGTGGAAAAAAAATACCAATTTCCCCTGTATGGCACAGCATGCAATTAGGATCAGGTTTAAGCTTCATACTATAGAGTTTATGTGGAGTCACATAAGTCCTATGAATAAAATTAAAATGGATTTGTTGATGATCCGGTTTCCTTGAGGCATGCATTACCATCACCCAAACACCCAAATTCCTTTTGGCAAACACCCATCATTGAACAAACATAACCGTTGCATGGATCATATTACCAGTAAAACAAAAAGCCAAAAGAGTTCACAAATTACTGTCCATAAAGGCTTTGGTGTCTTTCGGGTCTCTGAAAGTTTTCTGCTTGCCGTTTGCTTTGAAGACCAACACGGCTGGGGAAGTTCATTTGGAAAGCGGAAAGCCTTTCTTAATATGCTCAGTGCAGATCGGATTGAAGGCTTTCCTCACGGCACGAACTGTAAGCAAAATATCAGGAGCGATACAGAGAGGTTGATCCTCATATTGAAGCTGGCCTTTGCGTTTAGCAGTGGTCAGACTTTTGAGAAAGATGGGTGAAGGTAGATAAAGAACAGCAGGAGTGTGGAACGCGAAAGTTGACAACGCGACTGATCAGTCCGCTGCCATTACCGGAAGCCTCTGACAATAAGAATGTTGAAATATTGCGATGTAAAATTTTCAAATACATTTATTTCATGCATGAACAGTGTTGGGAGTAACGCTTTACAAAAGTCATGCATTACAGTAAAACATTACTTTTTGCTATATTGCAATAGTGTTAAATTTTCAGTAATATTTTACTAGGTACAGTAGGTGGACAACCTAAATGGGGATTACCGCTGCGGCGGTAATTGTAATTCAGTTGCGTGTTAAAATCATTTACGAAACTACCACAAGGTGGTGCAAAGGGACGAATTGTGGAATGAATGTAATTGTAAAATGAGATAAAAGGAGGAAGTAAAACTAAAATAACATAATGATATAACATTGTAACATCTTTTAAAAATATTAAAACATTTACAGTGAGTTAATTTCAAAACTTAGGATAGCCTTAGGCTACAGGCCTCTCCGTGTTTGAGATAGCAGTATTGATATATGTAAAAGTGTACATTTTGAGGTTGAAATCGGCTTGTTTTTTTTGGAGATTCTAGCACGCAGTAGGGGCGTGTAATTGTCTGTGTGTATTTCCATACTGGATAAGCCGGCTTTTGTTTCTTTTGTTATTGCCCCCGCCCTCCGAGGGAAGCGTGGTTACTTATTATGCAGCGCTCTGGCCGGCTCTAGCTCATATCAAAATTCAATGAAGATGTACGCCGCAAAGATGATTGCAGACGAGCTGAACCGTGGCCGTTACACCAAAAATGTTTTGAAGTACTTCTTCGACAAGCCGGATGCTTATGAACAAGCGCTCACTGATTCTGAAGACGATCTGAGCAACGATGAAAGCGGCATAATAAGACTGTATAATATCCCTAATCTACAACTGAGCGAAGATGACGACGAGGAAGAATGTATTAGACTGGCGTCAGACGAGTTGGACCGTAAGATATCAGAGGCTATATAGATAGTAACATTTGATGGGGATAAAGACAGAGAAATAGGGAAAATCCATAACTTTGACTGTAAATGCTAAACAAGGAGAAAATAGAACTCTCTGCATTGGAGACAGTCCTGTAGCCAGAAGCTTTCTCCAGACATTATGTACAACATATGGCTGGATTCTTTAGCTGCGGAAAAAGAGTGGCAGGACATGCAAATTATTGGACATTTAGAGGCAAACAGACGCACAGTGCAAACTTCGGAGATGGTTACATCCACAAAGAAGACCCCGACAAATAGAAAGTGTGCCCGAACGACTTATTTCATTGGAGGCATCGAGATCTGCAAGAATACTTTTCTGTTTCTTATGGGGTGAGTTTCCATAAACATCAAAGTTTGTCGTTTTGTGTTCATTCTAAGAACACGTACACGTTATCTCATGTTTAGTCCATGTTTAGACCTTCCCATATCTACCTATTGTTATTAGCTAGCTCATAGCTCATCGGTTATCACAGAATCCTGTTCAAAAAGTCCTAATGCTACACAATGAAATCAATTCACCAAGTTTTATGTAGAAAACCAGCAAATAACAAATAAAATTAGCATCAATATGTACTTTTTGTTTACATAAACATTAAAATAATAACATTTAAAATGATGGCCAGATTTTAAAGGAGTGTCTTGCAACATTATCTACACTGCACAAGTTCAAATAGAGTTTTGACAAAAAAGGTTTTATAAAAAAAAAGATAAAACTCACATATTTCTCACATATTTCCTCTAAATCATTTTTATAAAAGTCAAAAAAGATAAATTACTGACATTTACAATGCACATTCTCCTTTATTATTAATAGTATGCGGTCCGATTTTTCCCGTTGTGTCTGTCGTTGCTATGCAACCATGCAGCTTTACAGGGGGAGCTTTACAGGGGGTATGGCTTATCTAAATGAGATGTAAATGAGCCCTATTGTCACTCCCAGCAGGTGCGAACAGGTGAGAACTGTACAATGTTAAGAGTCAATTTTTCACCCTTTTGAGCTTTTTTGAGTGCCTACCTTCAAATGGCCACAACTTCTCGAAATATTATCAGATTTCCATGTGTTACACATCGTTGGAAACCTTGGAGACTACACTGTCAGAATCTGTGAATAACTCAAAATGCCCCAGAACCGACTTGTGTCCCTACTTTCCGTGATTGGTCACATATACATATATATATATATATATATATATATATATATATATATATACGGATAAAATTCTCAATGTTTTCAATTCATTTTCATTTCGGTTCATTCTTGGTTTAAAAAAAAATCTTCAGGTTCCATATGCAGAGTGAAATGAGAACGGTTTAGCATTTAGCAATAATTATTATTAACTCTGTTATTATTCTTGATTTTTTCAAACTGCTAACATTTTGCATTTTTGAATTATGCCTTTTGTGTGACCAAAATTTGAGTATTTTCTGTTTCAGCTGTTTGATCATGCTGGTGTCTCATGCACATATTCACTGGAAACAGCAGTCTTTCACCAGACATTCAGCGTTAGCAGCGGTCAACTTACTCCACATATTGTTAATTAAGATTTTTTTCCATCGATACTGAAACACGCGTGAAATACAAAGCCTATTTTACTTAATGAATAATAGTTAAGCTTCAAATGGGCAACATCACGAATATGGAAACGGATTTCTCCCGACTGAGAGAATGAGAAAGCCCAACCTTACCTTATGCTTAGCTTTAAATTATTATTATGTTTTGTTTGTTTATAGCTAAGCCAATAATATTATATACTGCAATTATATTTATCCATTAGAATTATATATTTTTAATTCTTGTTTTGTTCTGATATATTTGTAAAATGTGTTGTAAAGTGAAGGGAACTAAATATATCCTGTTGGTACATGATAACATTATTAGGCCAGCCATTATTATTTCTAAATGTAATAAAATGCAACTTATACATGAATTATATAATATCAAAAATAACAAATAAAAACATGCAGCAAATGAAAATAGGTGATTAATACATTTAAATGCAACCTATACACGACTCATATATTTTTTTCTCTCACAAACTTAATTTATTTTTTAGCGTGTTTAAGAAAATAAATAAAGAAAACATGCAGCAAATGAAAATAGGCGATTAATCCATTAAAATGTGTTACTCTGGGTTAATAGTAATTAAAATTATTATATATTTCAGAGCAGAGCCTGCATGGGCCTAATCTAGGCTATACAGGGTTTTTTTTCATTGCATCTGAAAATGATTTTTGTGCAGCATATTCACTTCACGCGATCTGGCGCAGATCCGCCTCCGCGATGCTCAGATTAAAAATGATTTAAAAATGTTTGATATAAAGGTTACTGTCCCATTTTATACAGGAATTGTTCATTTAAAAAAATCTAATTATATTGTTAGTTCTAATTATATTGTTAACACAAGTTCATTTAGGCTATTTAACATGCACTTTGACATTTTATTCTTTTAAATAACTTCTTGAGATTTTAAAGTTACTTTAATAGTATTGAAATTCAAGTTTAAAAATAGGCTTTAACTGCTTAAATTATTTCTATATGAATTTGTAAAATGTTATCATGTTTATTCTTGTAGAAAATAAGTGTTTATTCTTTAAGAAAATAAGGGGGAAAATAAGAGACGATCCAAATATTTGTTTTGCTTCACCTATTAATGTAGGCTACAATTATTCAAAAATAAATAAATAAATAAATAATAATAAAATGTCATTAAAAAATACCATCGGCCTGGGTAAATTTGACCATTATAGAATTGTGACTTTAAAGGTTAGTGATTTAGGAGGTGAAAATACTGTAAAATTACAAATGGCATGGATTTTAGAGCATAACAACTGAAGGTTTATGAAACGTTAGCCAATAAAGCATTTTTTTTTTTTACTAATTGAACTAAAAGTTGTGAACTAAAATATTATTTCAACCATACAGCATGTGAATAAATAAAATGCATACTTCTCATAACATTTCATTATTTATAAAATGCATAATGTTTCTGGTGTTTGGATTTGTACTTATATAATAATATATAACAATATAATTAGCTCCAAGTTTAAGAATAGCCCTAGACTAGTTTCTCTCTCTCTCTCTATTTAACTCTCTGTTTAACTCTCTATTTAACAGCATTAGCTCAATGAAATACGTCTTCCTTCAGTTAGAATTTATGTTTTCCTGCCTTGCTAAGTGTTGGTTTCATGATCAATAAAGTGTATTCGCCTCAATCTGATTCAGTAAATTCAAACTGCAAACGGTGAAGCTGCGTCAGTTAGTGGAGTCCCGCGTGCTGTGAGGGGGGAGCAGCTGACACAGGATTCCGCTTGGTCTTAAAGCCTTCCACAAACACCCACGACCACATATAACAATGATTTTCGTAAAATAATGATTAATTATTAATTGATCATTTGTTATTATCATTATTGTCTTGTGAAAATAATAATATGGGCTGTGAGAAAATAATGAATACAAAGAGTAGTGCTGCTGAGTACAGGCATGTTTCAGCCCAATAACACACCATTCCTCAGAGCCAAAAAACAGACTGTTCAGCTGGAGGGGGTTGAGTTTTTTGGGGGGTAGTTATATATGGCTTGTGGGGGTCGAGATAAAGGTGTGAGTCTCTTGCTGTTTCACATGAACATTGTCTTATGAAGCTTTCAAACTTGCTGAACAGGTTTTTATAGGACTGTTGTTTTGGTTATAGACTAAAAAAATGGTCTGCCCCCACGCAAGATTTTTCTAGTTCTAGTCGTTCATTTGTTATATTCAAACCGCATCCGACCCGTTTTCCGACAGCAGCACTAATTAAAATCCACACCCGACCCGACCCGCTTAAAATAAAACAGACACCCGACCCGCACCCGTAATCAAATCAGTTAAGCCCATCACATTAGACACACTGCTTTCGAATTTTATTGCCAGGTCATACAGAAGTTATTTATGGAAAACTCTTTTTAAAAGATATTCGTTTTTTATACATTTTATCTTAATTTTGATCAATGTTTTATCAATTAATTGCCCGTATTTAATAAATAAGAAGCAAATATATAGCAGACAATGTAATAACCTTAGTGTAATTGACAGAATTACTAAAAAATATTTTGCTACCTAAAAGTTAACCCCTTTGCGTGCAAACATCGCTGACGGCCCCAGTTTATTATTGTTTCACTTTCACAGCACATTAAACATCACTGTCTTACTTCATCTGGACAAACTGTGCATCAATGGAAAGTTTAAAGACTCAAGCTTCGATATTTGACCAATATTTTGATAAAACATTGTTGCAGTGACAGATATTTAGTGATTTATGTCAGGAGTGCAAAATAATAAATCCGTATTATGCCACATTTTGAATAGAAATTCACAACTCACTCATATTCAGTCACGTCAAGAGCGGTTTATTTGTGTTCACATAGACTCACTGAACAGCGTCAATAAGGATTTACAGACCAAAGATGCATATCTGCGGAGATATATGGATATATTTACTGATGTTTACTTCATATTTCTTCAGACAGAATCGTCATTTCTATTCATTTTCCACGGATTTACGCGATCAGATGATAAACAGCCTCTCCCAGCGATCTCTGTGTGCGTGCAGTAGTCACAGCTCGTGCGGTGTGTGACTCAGACTCTGATTGGGTCTTTCAAACGTCAATCTTAGAGTTTCATATCTGGACACCGCCCCATCGTGTCACATGCTTCCTGCACACTTCCTGGTAGTTATCTGGCCAAAACAACACTGAAACACCTCTGTACACACAAAATATCCGAATAATAAACCCGCGATTACGATAGTAAAGCTTGGTATGAGAATTTCTTGAGATCTGGGGCGTTTTTATAAAAAAAAAATCGAAAATGTACATCGGAAATGCTAACTTGTGCAGCGATGAAAAAGGCTACAAATAACATATTTTTACAACAGTAAACGACCAAATTCCACCCCTGATCGCTAAAGGAAGTTATTATAAACACTCGATCGGGGTTTAAAGTGAGTTTTGAGTAAAAGTGTACTAATAATTTCATAAATTGTCAGATGTAGCTTGATGCTAACGTTAGCACCAATGCTACTAATAGCAGGTGCTTTTCTTCTTCATAATGCATTTTTGTCTCAATAATTCACGTAAGGTCGTAAGAAAATGTTTTGTTGTATTTTTATAGTAAGACTTTTGATAAATAAGGGCTAAATGCAAAGAGAGACTGAAGTGAGATCGCTGCTTTGTTGCTTTGTAAAGCCTGAAAAACCACAATCAAGGCTAATAAAGGTGGAATAAAAACAAAAGAATAATGATAAAAGAATAATGCGGATAATGTGTCATACTTGGCGGAGGTGTGAAAGAACCGTTTGGTGAGAACAATACAATCATGATTCGGGCAGTTTTCAACAGTGAAACATACACAAAGAGCACAGGAAAGTTTACATGTGAGATCTTACAGAGATGACAAGGGCCATAAATCAATCTGATTAGCCTTCTCTAAAAACACACATGACATGGCCTTAGAAAATATTTCATAAAATTCACAGTTTTACAGATTCGATTATGAAATTTTTTATGAAGTCTTGGAAGACTTGTGGCCTTAGCTACACTGTGTTTTCAAACTCATTTCCTACATCAACATTTTTTTAAATACATTTAAAACATATGTTTTTAATATTTTTATTTTTGTTTTATGTTTGAGCTTATATATCTCTATTATCATAACAGTCTGAGTGATTCTGATTCCTGAACAGTAAACTTTAAAGTGTCAGCTTTGTGAACAAAGGTTTATTATGTATCTAGTCAGAAAGAATCATGAGCAGAAACCTTTTTATTTTGGGTATGTAATTTCGGTCTCCATGCCAAAAAAGGGGGGTTACTAGTAAGGGGTTAAATATTTTTTGTGTCACGCTTGCATGCATTTCCCTCTTATTAAATATAAAACGCATGTGGACTGATATTTTTCCAATGTCTGGACTCCTTTATTAATGGAGTATGTAAACAGACGTTTCAATATATTGGTATTAAATGCATTTTCTGAGAATTTATATTTCACATTTTTACTGCAAATGTCGAAATACGTGCTCTTTGGTCCATCAGTGCTTGAGTCACTTATACCCATTAGAATAAAAAATCTCATAATAAAATACAAAATTGACTGATTTATGAATGTATATGCATAGTTCTCATCAGTCGGAAATACAGATAAACGCTTTCATTTGTTGTATTTTTGATCCTGAAAGAAAACAGAACAACAAAAGAGCGAATCATATAACGATTCTGTATAAAAATATAAATATATATATATTAGTGGTGGGCCGTTAACGGTGTTAACGTGCTGCGTTAAGGTGAGACTCTTATCGGGCGATAAAAAAAATATCGCCGTTAATTTATTCTCAAAGTTGGGTTGGGAGCTGGGTCTATACTAAGCAAGCTATGATGACTTTCACCTTGATATTTTATATAACCGACTGGCTGAGGCCAGCCTAAAAAGATGCTCAGGACAGTTGATGGGCCACGTGTGCATCGTCACAAAAGCTTATCTTTTTCAAGTGTTTTTAAACCTTACCGCTTGTCGATTTAAACATTAAAGCATCCAAACACAAGACGCAGAAAAGCTGAACAGAGAAGCTGGTTACTCGCGCACTGTGTTCGGTGCGGAGAGAGAGAGAGAGAGGGCCGCGTATCATGGACAGCGACACTGAATCGAGCTCTCTTCTGCAAAGTTCTCCTCGAAGTCCCTCATGCACCTGAACGAACAAATACAAATCGCAGTTTGAACAAACAAAAAGATGTGAAATAGCCCAATTCAGTAATTCAGGAGTTCTGATGTTCAGGGCTCACCCCGAGAAAGGCGTGTCAAAACACTTGAACATCGAATTTGCTTATTTTTGCTCTTGTGCCGACAAATACATACAACATTTGTCAAAACACCTTGGAAATTATGCTTGAAAAAAACTGTCAGTTATTTCTTAAGTGAAAGTAAACAGTTAAGGAAGAAATGGGATGTGTTCATCGTCTCTTAAAGTGACCGCGCCTAATTTAGCTACTGGCTGAATTTCATGTTAATCCAAGAAAATGAAAATCACTCACTACTCTTGACTGAATTACTTTGTAGTTTTAACAGTCAAACCAAAACTTATTCAGACACCAGATATAATTTTTGATATATATAGTAAAACTGCTATATATATGCCTCTTTTCTAATGCACCACCTTGATAAACCCTTTCTCAAAGTTTGTCAATTTTATTTGGGTAACACACATATTCTGAATGCCTTCGGCAGAATTCGAATGAGCCATTTTAATCTAGATTAATTTCAAGATCACAGTGAGATTAATCTAGATTAAAAAAATTAATCTATGCCCACCACTAATTTATATATATATATATATATATATATATATATATATATATATATATATAAACGGAAAACAAAAACAAAGTAAAAAAAAAAAAAACAACTGGCTGATCTTTTACGTCTGTTAGCTAATGACTCATGCAGCCGTTCGCGCGGTTGTGATTTTTTTAAAAAGTGGAACATAGGCCTATTTTTACGTTTGCACGTAACTGTTTTGAACCCGTGTTTAGACCCGTGTTTCCCCTATGTCCGACCCGACCCGCACCCGACACAGTTGGATATTTTTCACCTGTTTCAGCCAAATTTACCCGCGGGTACCCGAACCTGTGTAGGACTCTACTATGCATTACAGCATAGTTTTTTTTTTACATGCAATTATCCAAAATAAAACCAAACAAGATTTGTAATGAAGATAAAACAAATAAGAATAAATGCTGCACATCCACCATCAGTGCAGTGCAAATCTTGCACATATTTTACACTCCTGCATTTAAATGCAGCTGCATTTTTTTTAATTAAATTATATGAAAGCAAGTAGGGCTGGGTGATAAATCGATTTTATCGACTAACTCGAATTTGTAATTTACATCGGTTTGTTTGAATGAAAATCTTTTTTCTTTTTACATCCACCGACGCACCACTGCTGTAGTTCAGAGTGGCTCAACCCTCCCCCGCGAGTCTGACAGAGACACGCTGCTGAGCAGAGTATAAGCGAAGCAGTGTGATTCTGACTGAAGCGAGGGGCAGATCTTTTTTAAGATTCTGAGCGCCGTGGTTTTCACTCGCTTCAAGAGCCTCCATCATGAGTACGATTCATGCCAACAGCCCGTAATATAACTGCATATTCAGCAAGAATTCATCAATCACCTCAATCAATCACCTTTATTTATATAGTGCTTTAAACAAAATACATTGCGCCAAAGCACTGAACAACATTCATTTGGAAAACAGTGTCTCGATAATGCAAAATGATAGTTAAAGGCAGTTCATCATTGAATTTAGTTATGTCATCTCTGTTCAGTTGAAATAGTGTCCGTTTTAATTTGCAATCAAGTCAATGATATCGCTGTAGATGAAGTGACCCCAACTAAGCAAGCCAGAGGCGACAGCGACAAGGAACCGAAACTCCATCGGTGACAGAATGGAGAAAAAAACCTTGGGAGAAACCAGGCTCAGTTGGGGGGCCAGTTCTCCTCTGACCAGACGAAACCAGTAGTTCAATTCCAGGCTGCAGCAAAGTCAGATTGTGCAGAAGAATCATCTGTTTCCTGTGGTCTTGTCCTGGTGGTCCTCTGAGACAAGGTCTTTACAGGGGATCTGTATCTGGGGCTCTAGTTGTCCTGGTCTCCGCTGTCTTTCAGGGCAGTAGAGGTCCTTTCTAGGTGCTGATCCACCATCTGGTCTGGATACGTACTGGATCCGGGTGACTGCAGTGACCCTCTGATCTGGACACAGACTGGATCTGGTGGCCACGGTGACCTCGGAACAAGAGAGAAACAGACAAATATTAGCGTAGATGCCATTCTTCTAATGATGTAGAAAGTACGGTGTTATGTGAAGTGTTCCGTTTCCAGTTTACCTAATTAATGCAGCCTAAAAATCCTTTAACGGATTTGGATATTAAAAGCATATTAGTATGTTATGTGTATGCCAGGTTAAAGAGATGGGTCTTTAATCTAGATTTAAACTGCAAGAGTGTGTCTGCCTCCCGAACAATGTTAGGTAGGTTATTCCAGAGTTTAGGCGCCAAATAGGAAAAGGATCTGCCGCCCGCAGTTGATTTTGATATTCTAGGTATTATCAAATTGCCTGAGTTTTGAGAACGTAGCGGACGTTGAGGAGTATAATGTAAAAGGAGCTCATTCAAATACTGAGGTGCTAAACCATTCAGGGCTTTATAAGTAATAAGCAATATTTTAAAATCTATACGATGTTTGATAGGGAGCCAGTGCAGTGTGGACAGGACCGGGCTAATATGGTCATACTTCCTGGTTCTAGTAAGAACTCTTGCTGCTGCATTTTGGACTAGCTGTAGTTTGTTTACCAAGCGTGCAGAACAACCACCCAATAAAGCATTACAATAGTCTAACCTTGAAGTCATAAATGCATGGATTAACATTTCTGCATTTGACATTGAGAGCATAGGCCGTAATTTAGATATATTTTTGAGATGGAAAAATGCAGTTTTACAAATGCTAGAAACGTGGCTTTCTAAGGAAAGATTGCGATCAAGTAGCACACCTAGGTTCCTAACTGATGACGAAGAATTGACAGAGCAACCATCAAGTCTTAGACAGTGTTCTAGGTTATTACAAGTAGAGTTTTTAGGCCCTATGATTAACACCTCTGTTTTTTCTGAATTTAGCAGTAAGAAATTACTCGTCATCCAATTTTTTATATCGACTATGCATTCCATTAGTTTTTCAAATTGGTGTGTTTCACCGGGCTGCGAGGAAATATAGAGCTGCGTATCATCAGCATAACAGTGAAAGCTAACACCATGTTTCCTGATGATATCTCCCAAGGGTAACATATAAAGCGTGAAGAGTAGCGGCCCTAGAACTGAGCCTTGAGGTACTCCATACTGCACTTGTGATCGATATGATACATCTTCATTCACTGCTACGAACTGATGGCGGTCATATAAGTACGATTTAAACCATGCTAATGCACTTCCACTGATGCCAACAAAGTGTTCAAGTCTATGCAAAAGAATGTTGTGGTCAATTGTGTCAAACGCAGCACTAAGATCCAATAACACTAATAGAGAGATACACCCACGATCAGATGATAAGAGCAGATCATTTGTAACTCTAAGGAGAGCAGTTTCAGTACTATGATACGGTCTAAATCCTGACTGGAAATCCTCACATATACCATTTTTCTCTAAGAAGGAATATAATTGTGAGGATACCACCTTTTCTAGTATCTTGGACAGAAAAGGGAGATTCGAGATTGGTCTATAATTAACTAGTTCTCTGGGGTCAAGTTGTGGCTTTTTTATGAGAGGCTTAATAACAGCCAGTTTGAAGGTTTTGGGGACATATCCTAATGACAATGAGGAATTAATAATAGTCAGAAGAGGATCTATGACTTCTGGAAGCACCTCTTTTAGGAGCTTAGATGGTATAGGGTCTAACATACATGTTGTTGGTTTAGATGATTTAACAAGTTTATACAATTCTTCCTCTCCTATAGTAGAGAATGAGTGGAACTGTTCCTCAGGGGGTCTATAGTGCACTGTCTGATGCGAAACTGTAGCTGACGGCTGAATGGTTGCAATTTTATCTCTAATAGTATCGATTTTAGAAGTAAAGTAGTTCATAAAGTCATTACTGCTGTGGTGTTGGGAAATGTCAACACTTGTTGAGGCTTTATTTTTCGTTAATTTAGCCACTGTATTGAATAAATACCTGGGGTTATGTTTGTTTTCTTCTAAAAGAGAAGAAAAGTAATCAGATCTAGCAGTTTTTAATGCTTTTCTGTAGGATATGCTACTTTCCCGCCAAGCAATACGAAATACCTCTAGTTTTGTTTTCCTCCAGCTGCGCTCCATTTTTCGGGCTGCTCTCTTTAGGGTGCGAGTATGCTCATTATACCATGGTGTCAAACTGTTTTCCTTAACCTTTCTTAAGCATAAAGGAGCAACTGTATTTAAAGTGCTAGAAAAGAGAGAGTCCATAGTTTCTGTTACATCATCAAGTTGTTCTGAGGTTTTGGATATGCTAAGGAATTCGGATACATCAGGAAGATAACTTAAAAAGCAGTCTTTTGTGGTAGAAGTGATGGTTCTTCGATACTTGTAACAAGAAGTAGAATTTACAATTTTGGCTATATGAAGTTTACACAGAACTAAATAATGATCTGAGATATCATCACTTGGCTGCATAATTTCAACACTATCAACATCAATTCCATGTGACAGTATTAAATCTCGAGTATGATTTCGACAATGAGTAGGTCCTGAAACGTGTTGTCTAACACCAATAGAGTTCAGAATGTCTATAAATGCTGATCCCAATGCATCTTTTTCATTATCGACATGGATATTAAAATCACCAACTATTAAGACTTTATCTGCAGCCAGAACTAACTCGGATGTAAAATCACCAAACTCTTTAATAAAGTCTGTATGGTGCCCTGGTGGCCTGTATACAGTAGCCAGTACAAACATAACAGGGGATTTATCATTAACATTGGTTTCTCTGGATAATGTTATATGATGCACCATTACTTCAAACGAGTTATACTTGAAGCCTGCCCTCTGAGAAATCCTGAAAACGTTATTATAAATTGAAGCAACTCCTCCCCCTTTGCCTTTTAGACGCGGCTCGTGTTTATAACAATAATCTTGGGGGGTGGACTCATTTAAAATAATGTAATCATCAGGTTTTAGCCAAGTTTCTGTCAAACAGAGCACATCTATATTATGATCAGTTATCATATTATTTACAAAAAGTGTTTTCGTAGAAATGGATCTGATATTCAATAAGCCAATCTTTATCATTTGTTTATCCATATTGCATTTGTTTTTTATTTGTTGAACCTCAATTAAATTGTTAACCTTAACTTGGTTTGGACGTTTTTTGTATTTTCTAGTTCGGGGAACAGACACAGTCTCTATAGTGTGATATCTAGGTGAAAGAGTCTCTATGTGCTGAGAATTAACTGACCTCTGTGACGGGAGGCAGCTAGCAGATGGTCGGTTTAGCCAGTCTGTCTGCTTCCTGACCTGGGCCCCAGTTAGTCAAGTACAAACACTAAGACTATGTGCCATATTTCTAGACAGAAGAGTGGCGCCACCCCAGGAGGGATGAAGACCATCTCTTTTAAACAGGTCAGGTCTGCCCCAAAAGCTCGTCCAATTGTCTATGAAACCTATGTTATTCTGTGGGCACCACTTAGACATCCAGCCATTGAGTGATGACAATCTGCTATGCATCTCGTCACCACGGTAAGCAGGGAGGGGACCAGAGCATATTACAGTGTCTGACATCGTGCTTGCAAGTTCACACACCTCTTTAAAGTTATTTTTAGTGATCTCCGACTGGCGAAGTCGAACATCATTAGCGCCGGCATGAATAACAATCTTACTGTATTTACGTTTAGCATTAGCCAGCA
This sequence comes from Carassius auratus, assembly GCF_003368295.1. Taxonomy (NCBI): domain Eukaryota; kingdom Metazoa; phylum Chordata; class Actinopteri; order Cypriniformes; family Cyprinidae; genus Carassius; species Carassius auratus. Next base: position 21,351,034 of record NC_039271.1, on the reverse strand, counting down.
CTTTTAAATTTGCCAAGATGTCAGGCGCTCTGGCTCCTGGTAAACATTTGACTATGGTGGCTGGTGTCTCTATATTCACGTTCCGTACAATAGAATCGCCAATAACTAGAGCACTTTCATCAGGTTTCTCAGTGGGTGAATCACTGAGTGGGAAGAACCTGTTTAATGTTTTGATCGGAACAGAAGAGCGGTGTTTTGACCCACGACTACACTGCCTCACCGTCACCCAGTTGCCCTGCTGCAGGGGCTCTGCTGGAACCGGACAATGTACAGGAGTCCCTGAGCTAGACGCATCCAAAGCCATATCTAGAGCCCTAACATTCTTACTGTCCTCAATTAAAGTTTGGATGCGTGTCTCCAATTCTGAAATCTTCTCTGTCAGCCTAACTGTTTCCCTGCATTTATCACATGTGAATCCCTCATCAGCGACAGAGATAGATAAACTGTACATGTGGCAAGAGGTGCAAATAACAATTGTAGGAGAAGCCATTACTCACCGTGCTTGATGAAATATTCTTACTGCGGTTGTTTGATGAACTTGTGGAAAACTGCAGCGTGAGAGAGGAGAGGAGAGGAGAAAAGAAAACGCTAATGACAAGCTAACGAGTGCTAACGCTTTGCAGGTGTGCTGCAGTCACGGAAGAGTGAACGATCAAAATTAATCTGATAAGATTGAATCGTAATAATCAGAAATATGGTGTGAATTAAGTTATATTTTACAATTTAAAAAACAAACAAACAGACAGTGATAGTAACCCTGCTGAAAAAAACAATAGAAACCATTACAGAAATTCTAATGGTTTCCATTACAAAACCATTACAAACCATCAGCAATTAACCATTAAAACCATTACCAAATGGTTTCCATTACGTAGTGTGTTTTGGGCATATTCCATTAGGATTTATTGGTTTGTATTGGTTTCCATTACAAATTTGTATTGGTCACGATTTGCACATAATGGTTTCCATCACAGTTTTGTATTGGTTCTGATGGTTCCATTACAAGTTTGTGTTGGTCTTTATTAAAACAAATTTAATGGTTTCTGTTGGTTTTGTAATGGTTCTGATGGTTCCATTACAAGTTTGTATTGGTCTTTATTAAAACAAATTTAATGGTTTCCGTCAGTTTTGTAATGGTTCTGATGGTTCCATTGCAAGTTTGTACTGGTCTTTATTTGCATATATTTAATAGTTTTCGTTGCAGTTTTATATTGGTTCTGATTTGAATGTTTAACTGATAGCTGGTAATTAGGCCATTAATTAATATAAGTAAATAATTTAAATTATTAATACAAACTGTACACAGGTTTTGTCAAGAATATAATGTTTTTATTTATTTAAACTTCATACCAACCTTTCAATAGCAAACAGTTCAAGTTGTTTTGCAAAGAATTAAGAATATGCACCTAAAATCAAAATTATTCACAGAATACTCAACATAGCTGGAATTAACACAAAACCTTGACATTACATTTTATTTTAATTATTGTTATTCATTTATGCATTATAGAAATGCAGGAACTATGAACTGTTTTTTGTGGCTTGTAGCCGTCTCAGACCTGCAAAAAAAAAAAAAGGAAAAAAAAGGGACAATTCATTAGGACAATATACCACATTACCAGTATGTGAGATTATCCATACATATATTTATATGTCAGTCTCAAAAAAGTTATTGATTTTTCTTCCATGCCTAAAATCATTAGGATTTAAAAAAAGAAAATGTTCCATGAATATATTTTGTAAGTTCCCTACCATAAATGTATCAACTTAATTTTTTATTAATAAAATGCTTTGCTCTGGATTTGAAATATTTTTCACAATATTTAGATTTTTTAGCACCATCAGATTCCAGATTTTCAAATAGTTGTATCTCAGACAAATATTGTCCTCCTAACAAACCATACATCAATGGAAAACGTATTTATTATTATTATTGAAATAAAAATCTAAAAAATAAAATAAAAACAATTATCCTTGTAACTGGTTTTGTGGTCCAGTTTCACAAATAGGCTTGAATAATTACATTATCTACTTTTTATGGTACATAGTCTCTATTCACTTCGAGTCATATTAGATAAGAGGATGTAGCAATTCCATTCGGATATGGATATGCAAACACTTACCACTGACAGTTTTATCTGGTTTATGTCACTGATCTCCTCAGCCAGGTATTTCCATACACTTAGGAGGCGTTTATTTCCTATAAGGTGTGGCCTTTTTTCTTCAGCTTCTAAGACAGACACTCTTGTTTTGAACACACACACGCACACACACACACACACACACACGCACACACATAAACAAAAATTGAAATTCAAGAACTGATGGACTAATCTCAGACTTTAAATCTGACCACTCTCAAGTGGAAATTAAGTAGCATATGTGACCTGTGCTGGCAAAGTTAGTCACAATGAGCAAAAATCAGTTGAGGTTTTTTTTCTCATTAAAAAGTCCTTCAAAATGATGTATAACTGTGTATATATATATATATATATATATATATATATATATATATATAAATTACTGAGCTATGCCCGTTTGAAGTTGAAAGAGTTGGCAAAGTCAACTCTTTTCTATTTTCTAAAGGTTCCAAACCAAAATCACTGAGCAACATTGCATCTTTTCCTGCAGTTCTTTTCTTAATAATAATTCACTTTTTTATTTTACATCCGAACAAAAGCATTCAAGTAAGAAAAACTAATAATCAAATGTAAAATCCCTTTATTCATTACAAATAAATTAATTATTAAAACTATAAAAGCAGTTCAATTAGTCATTCTGTGTATACAGGTGCTCGTCATATAATTAGAATATCATAATTTCAATTAAAAAAGTGAAACCTGTATATTATATTCATTCATTACACACAGACTGATATATTTATTTATATCTGACAACTAAGGAAAATCCCAAATTCATTATCTTAGAAAATTAGAGTATAACTTAAGACCAATACAAAGAAAGGATTTTTAGAAATCTTGGCCAACTGAAAAGTATGAACATGAAAAGTATGAGCATGTACAGCACTCAATACTTAGTTGAGGCTCCTTTCCCCTGAATGACTGCAGCAGTGCGGTGTGGCATGGAGTCGATCAGTCTGTGGCACTGCTCAGGTGTTATGAGAGTCCAGGTGTCTCTGATAGTGACCTTCAGCTCTTCTGCATTCTTGGGTCTGATATATCACTACTCAGCAGCAGTACAGTCCTTTTTGAAGCGAGACACTTCTGGTTCTGTCTGTTGTTCAAGAGTGGCTTGACACAAGGAATGCGAAGCTGAAACCCATGTCTTGCATATGTGCGTAGCGGTTCTTGAAGCACTGACTCCAGCTGCTGTCCACTCTCTGTGAATCTCCCCCACATTTTTGAATGGGTTTTGTTTCACAATCCTCTCCAGGGTGCAGTTATCCCTATTGCTTCTACACTTATTTTCTACTACATCTTTTCCTTCCCTTCTTCTCTCTATTAATGTTCTTGGACGCAGAGCTCTGTGAACAGCCAGCCTCTTTAGCAATGACCTTTTGTGTCTTCCCCTCCTTGTGCAAGGTGTCAATGGTCGTCTTTTGGACAACGGTTAAGTCAGCAGTCTTCCCCATGATTGTGTAGCCTACAGAACGAGACTGAGAGACCATTTAAAGGATTTGCAATTGTTTTGAGTTAATTATCTGATTAGAGTGTGGCACCAGGTCTCTTCAATATTGAACCTTTTCACAATATTCAAATTTTCTTGGATACTGAATTTGGGATTTTCCTTAGTTGTCAGTTATAAACATCAAAATTAAAAGAAATAAAGATTTGGAATATATCAGTCTGTGTGTAATGAATGAATATAATATACAAGTTTCACTTTTTGAATGGAATTAGTGAAATCAACTTTTGGATGATATTTTAATTATATGACCAGCACCTGTATTTATCAGGATATATATATATAACTGTAATTTGAATGTCGGATTGAAATGAACACTGTCATTAGAGTAGTTAATTGTTAGCATAAGTGCGGCTAATAATAATAATTAAAAATAATAATAATAATTAGCATGTTTTTGTGTTTTGCTTTGGTACTGAAATTGGTACTGTGACAACACTAATAGTTAGACCTCGATTAATGTGTTCAAGTGCACTGCAGGTTGGAGCAAAACTCTGCATGTAAGTGGACCTTAAGAGACAATGTTGAGATCTCCTGCAATATGTTCTGAGCATGCACTATAAAGAGACAGAATGACTTACAACACTGGTGTCCAGTCCTGGGCTGGAGGACCACCGTTCTGCAGAGTTTCTGCTGATCCTTGATCAGCTGCTCAGGTCTGCTTAACTGGGGTTGGAGCTAAACTCTAAAACAAGAGAAGACAACCAATATTATGAAGTTAAAAAAAAAAAAACGATTCAGAAATATGCACAACGTTTGAAAATGCACAAAGATGAGAAGAAAGCTATGTGTTTAATGAGAACTTTCCACTGAAAAATAAGAACCAATATTAAGTCACAGATGCATTTTTATTAATTCTTATTAATATTGTTTAAATATGTTACAGTAACCTTGTGCTTTATCAATGATTTTCAGTCTCTGAAATAGAAAAGATCTATCAGTGCTGAATGGGATCATACATACATCATATGTAATGATATTTAACAAGAGTTCTAACACTGTGTCATCACTGGACAGCACAACAAAATACAACAGAGCCTTTTATAATCAGTGATGTTGTTACGAACCCCTGTTATAAAAATGCTCATTGAGAAAGGGGTCCACAACATAAGAGGAGACATGAGGCCGACAGCAATTTAACCATTTATTTTTGGACTAATAAACGATTACGCAATCTCACATCTCTCATTCACCTCAACTCTCCACATGTAACAATAACAATTAAACTATACCAAAGTCAAAGAATATACTTAACAGACACTGACAAATAGATCAAACCAAATAAACATCAAATAGAACACAGCTTTCTTCGGAGGCTGGCTGGACAGCATGATGCACGCAAAATTCACCACTGCATGGAATTCACTGCTGCATGCTTCATTCTGGTTCACACTTCTCTTATATACTCTAGTTGAGCCATCAGAGCAACAGGACACAGGTGTGCAGGGGCGGAGCCTAACACTCAGAAGAGAAAAGACTAATTAGATCACAAACAAACACAGATACAACACTCAGAAGGCTTAGGCCGTAACACTTCTCCCCCTAAAGGAAGAATTTGACTTTTCTCTTTCCTTCCTTAAAAGGACAAGGAAAAAATAATTCTGAATGAAACCATACCAAAACCTAAACCAAACCGCGAGACAAAGCGTCGGCCACCACATTGTCAGATCCTCTTTTGTGATGGATCTTCAAGTTATACGGCTGAACCATCAAAGCCCAACGCATCAATCGTTGATTATGGTTATACATTTTATGCAGAAATACCAACGGATTATGATCCGTATAAACGGCGACTGGACAAGAGCTGGACCCCACATAAACATCAAAATGTTGCAATGCCAACAACATAGCTAAAGTTTCTTTTTCAATAGTGGAGTAATTCAACTGATGACGGTTAAACTTAGCTGAAAAGTATGACACTGGGTGGCCGATTCCATCAGCACCCTCCTGTAGCAGGACAGCTCCTATTCCCACTGCACTAGCGTCCACCTCAAGCTGGAACGGGCGAGTCATATCTGGGGCAGACAGCACAGGTGCACTGCAAAGAAGAGATTTTGCAGAGAGAAAAGCTTGCTGGCACTCATCAGTCCAACTGAAACAAACTTTAGGACTACACAGTTGAGTTAAGGGGGCAACAACACTTGAGAAATTTTTGCAAAAACACCGGTAGTATCCAACCATGCCCAGGAATCTACGCAACTCTCTCCTCGTAGTAGGTACTGGATAGCTAAGGACAGCGGCCACTTTTCCATCCAATGGCCGTACCTGACCATTCCCCACCTGCTTCCCTAAATAGGTGACAGAAGCCTTAACAAATTCACATTTCTTAAGGTTTAGCGTTAAGGAAGCATCTGCTAAACGCTGAAACACGTCATGTAAGGTCGACAGGTGTTCATCCCATGTAGATGAATAGATGACTACATCATCCAAATAAATATTGCAATTAGGAACCTCACCTAAGACAGTTGACATCAAACGCTGAAACGTTGCCGGTGCGTTTCGCAGGCCGAACGCCATTCGCGTATATTGTAGGAAAGCGTCAGGGGTAACAAACGCGGAGACCTCAGAAGCACGTTTAGTGAGAGGCACCTGCCAATAGCCTTTCAGCAGGTCTAACTTAGTGATATATTTTGCGCCCCCAAGATTGTCAATACAATCATCAATACGCGGTAAGGGAAAAGCATCAGCCACAGTGACAGAATTGACTTTCCTGAAGTCGGTACAAAAGCGAAAAGACCCATCAGCCTTTGGTACTAGAACGCACGGCGAGCTCCAGGGACTATTGCTCGGAACAGCAAAACCATTCTGCAATAAATATTTCACTTCGTTCTTCATTGCCTCTCGTTTACCTATTGGACAGCGATAAGCATGTTGCTTGAGGGGTAATGCACTGCCGACCTCGATGTCATGCTGGATGACATTAGTACCAGGAGGAACGTCATAGAATAAACTCCGAAAACTTTCTATCAACTTCATTATGTCTCCTCGCTGTTCGATCGTTAAATAGGAGAGCTGAGAGGAAAGCAAAGATAAAACTTCTGAGTTTTCAAAACATCCTCCTTGTAAAGCTTCCATAGGGATATTCAACCCATCATCCTCAGTGTCGGTAGGCAAGGTATAAGTTAGTAAGGAAATATGCTCAGTGGTTAACTCAGTCACCGGTTCACATGCCAAACCCTCAGTGGTGTTCTCTTTTGGTTCAACACGACATAAATATGGTTTCAACATATTGACGTGACATAAGCGAGTTTTTCGTCTCCTCTCAGGAGTATATAAGATGTAATCAGTTTCACTCAACTTACTTTTGATCACATAGGGGCCAGAAAAACGCGCAGAGAGTGTGGACCCAGGAATGGGGAGCAGTACTAAAACTTTCTCTCCTGGCAGAAAATTACGCACAACTGCCTTTCGATCAAAGCGTTTCTTCATTTTCTTTTGTGAAAGAGACAGTGCTTCTTTCGCCACAGTACACGCGTTACGCAAACGCTCACGAGTACGTGATACAAAATCAAGGACATTAGTCTTCGCAAATGAACCTGTAGAAAGGAATTCCTCTTTCAACATATTTAAGGGTCCACGGACATTATGACCAAACACAAGCTCTGACGGACTAAACCCAAGCGAGTCCTGTCGGGCCCCACGCACAGCAAATAAGACTAATGGAACTCCATCGTCCCACTCATTCCCAGTCTCTATACAATACTTGCGCAGTGCCGATTTTAATGTTTGATGCCATCTCTCCAAAGCCCCTTGCGACTCAGGGTGATAGGCACTCGACACAACATGAGACACTCCAAGAGCTTTTAACGAGTTACGAAACACGCGAGACATGAAATTTGAACCCTGGTCAGTTTGAACAGTTTTCGGCAACCCGAAAGTTGTAAAAAACTTCGTTAAAGCTTTAGTTACAGTCTTAGCAGTTATGTTCCGTAACGGGATGGCTTCTGGAAAACGTGTTGCCACGCACATGATTGTCAATAAATATTGACAACCAGACTTAGCCCGAGGAAGTGGGCCCACACAATCCACTAAAACACGCTCAAATGGTTCGCCGACTGCAGGAATAGGGCAGAGAGGAGCAAGCGGTACTACCTGATTAGGTTTTCCACTGACCTGACAAATATGGCATGTCTTACAGTGCTTTGCAACATCAGATTTCAACCCTGGCCAAAAGAAATGTTGGAGCACCCGGTTATAGGTCTTAGTTATCCCAAGGTGTCCAGACCAAGGATGGTCATGGGCCAGACTTAAAACATGTAGTCGAAATCTCAAAGGTACCACAATTTGTTGCACCGAATTCCAGTCTTCCCGCTGCTCAGGATTTAGCGATCTACTCCATTTACGCATGAGCACATTATCATTCCAGTAATACTGTTGGTTACGTAACGACGTGGTCTTATTTTCAACACTCGCACGACATTTGTTTAATGAGGAATCATTTCTCTGAGCTTCAATCAGAGTTTCCCGCGAGACGGGCAAATCAGCAGCCAGATCAAAGCAGAAGGATGAATTCAAAGTCACTTTGGACGCGTCTGAGGATTCAGAAATAAGATCATCTCTCAAAATCTTTGAGAAGACAGAATCGCAGAGAATATTACTTTCTTGATAATCATGCTTCGCTTGTGCTCGCGTCACAACAGCACTAAACACATCTGGCAATTTTTCAGCAAGTACATCAGCCTGCGAATCATTACACGGAACATCAGTCACTTGCACTACCGGCATTACCTTACCTCCAGCTATGTCGTTGCCCATGATAAAATCAACACCTTTCACAGGTAAAGAGGGACGAACTGCAACCTCAAAACACCCAGATGCCAAATCAGAAGAGACGTATACGCGATGAAGAGGAACAGGCACCAAACCCATTTCAATACCCTGCACAATCGCGCTGGTATTACACGCGGAGTCAGCACAAAAATCCAAAATATCTGATAATATAAAGGACTGAGACCATCCTGTATCCCGGAGGATTCTTACAGGTTTTCGACTCTTGACCTTATCAGTTAACGACACAAATCCATCGAACATGAAAGGCTGAAAACAGCTCTCAGGTGTTGCAGGAGAACCAGAGAAGGACGGAGACAGAGTTTTCACCAAAACAGAACCTCGAGGCTGAAAAGATGAAGAATCTTGTCGCTCTTGTTTACGTTTTAAGATACGACACTCGGCTAGCATGTGTCCCATTTTGTGACAATAACCGCACTCTCTATTAGACTTCGGACTGGTAGGAACCCATCTATTTTTTGAATCAGAAAAATTTTCATTTTCTTTTGGTGAGGGACCCCCAAATTCAGACGAACGCTTAAAAAACACAGTTTTGTGCATTAATGCGTACTCGTCAGCTAACACAGCAGCCTGTTGTACGGTGCTGACTTTTTGTTCATTTAAGTACAATGCAGTACGTTCTGGAACGCAGTTTTTAAATTCTTCAATCAGAAAAAGTTCTCGCAAAGAATTATAGTCAGTTACCTTACACGCTTTGATCCACCGATCAAATAAAATTCCCTTTTCACGAACAAACTCGACATAAGTTTGAGACACTGCCTTCTTTGTGGTACGAAATCGCTGTCGATAATGCTCAGGCACCAATTCATATGCCCGTAGAATTGCGGTTTTCACGGCATCGTACTGTACGCTTTCCTCTAACGAGAGAGATGCACACACCTCTTGCGCCTTACCCGATAGTTTACACTGTAACATTAGTGCCCAAACTTCGTTTGGCCATCTTAAAGCAACTGCAACTCGTTCAAAAGCTTGAAAATACGCTTCAACTTCCTTCTCACGGAAGGGTGGAACAATAGAGATATTTTTAACAACATCAAAATGAGTTGAAAACGGCGCTACTACAGATTCCGATGCGGTATCAGTTGAGACAGAATTAATACTCGAATTTGATGGACCTGCTGGTGTCTCAGAATTACCCTTCAAACTAGATGTTTTAAAAGTAGATTTTTTAGGTACCTCTGCTACAGCCTGCAACTCCAACTCCCGCAGTCGCACTTTTGTATCTGCATCAATTCGATACATCTCGATCTGACGCTTCAAATCATCTTGTCTCGCCTGAGCTCTATCCTGAGTCTCCCATTGTAACCGTGCTAAACGTAACTTTAAACGTGAATCTGAACTAACTATTGGTGACGACTGTGTAGAAAGTGAAAGAGGTTCAAATTTAGGCATTGACGACGACGGACCTACCTCCGCACCAACCTCAATCAATGGAGTGACTGGATCACCAGTCAACACACGTAAGGGAGGACTTCCTGCAGCCGGTGCCGCCAACTCCGCTGCTGCAACAGAAACAGTTTCCATAGAAGGAAATACCCCCTTATTAGTCAAACTAGCCACCAAACAAGCTTTTAACGCTTCTTTACGCAGTGTTCTAGAGATAGAAATCTCATAATGTTGAGCAATGAGAAACAAATCATTTTTCCGACATGTCTCTAATACTTCAACACTAGGTTGATCTATAAATTGACTCAACTCAAAGGTTGCCATCTTTACGAGAAGACAAAAGAAAACCCAATGTATAAGGAATAAACCAACGCACTCCGGTCCTACTTACCTAACCATCAAGCTAACTATAACCTAACTAGTCTTCAGAGGGTACCGATTAAGAGATTACTCTCTCCCCCGGAATACCTCCAAAAACAACAAACTAAAATAATAAAGAAAACAATAAACAGCAAACCGTCGTCAGGACTGGTGCTAGACACAGCCCTGCTGGCTCACTCTTTCTAACCGGAGAATACGTAGGATCACCCCCAATCTGCTCCACAGAATCCAATTCAGAATCAAATCAACCTTAAAAGAAAAATCAGGACAAAATCCGGGACGAGCCCCCATTTATGTTACGAACCCCTGTTATAAAAATGCTCATTGAGAAAGGGGTCCACAACATAAGAGGAGACATGAGGCCGACAGCAATTTAACCATTTATTTTTGGACTAATAAACGATTACGCAATCTCACATCTCTCATTCACCTCAACTCTCCACATGTAACAATAACAATTAAACTATACCAAAGTCAAAGAATATACTTAACAGACACTGACAAATAGATCAAACCAAATAAACATCAAATAGAACACAGCTTTCTTCGGAGGCTGGCTGGACAGCATGATGCACGCAAAATTCACCACTGCATGGAATTCACTGCTGCATGCTTCATTCTGGTTCACACTTCTCTTATATACTCTAGTTGAGCCATCAGAGCAACAGGACACAGGTGTGCAGGGGCGGAGCCTAACACTCAGAAGAGAAAAGACTAATTAGATCACAAACAAACACAGATACAACACTCAGAAGGCTTAGGCCGTAACAATGTTCTCTACACTGGATGCGGCACGAAACAACAAATCACAGATGGTGATCTGATGCCTTTTCCTATTTATGATGTACTGACACAAAGTTTAAATGATTTTTAACAGTCACTTTGGAGTGAGAGTGTGTAGCTTGGAGATAGAGATATTTTTATGTTTCTGAAATAAGTCTCATGTACACTAAGAAAACTGCATTTATTTGATCATAAAAAAAATGGTAATGTTGTGAAATATTAGTACAATTTCAAATAACTGCTTTATATGTGAATATTTTGTACAATTTTATTCTTGTTTTCACAAAGCATGATTTCTGAAGGATTGTGTGACACTGGAGACTGATGCTGAAAATTCAGCTTTGATCACTTATTAAAACAAACTTAAATAGAAAATAGTTATTAAAAAAATTGTAATTTCACAATTTAACTGTATTTTAATCAAATAAATGCAGCAGTGGTGAGCATAAAAGATGTCTTTGAAATACATGACAAATCTGACCCTTACATTTTTGAATGGTGTATGTTTGACAAATTGCTTACTATTCATGGTTCATAATGTCTAAAAATGTTCTTCGACAGGAGATATGACTCTAGAGCACAGCCATCAGCATGGAAGAACCTAGGAACATAAGCACTGTCACAGAGACAACAATATTTATTATACAATGCCAGGTATAAGGCATATACTATAGCAGAGGTGAAATGCAGAAAAGAAAAATAATAATTCACAGAATATATAATTTATATAATCATTTACAATAAATATATATATATATTTTAGTTTTACTTATTTAGTAATGCTCCTACAGCGTGGACATCAAAATGTGTATGTTTTCATCCTCTCTGTCAGCAGCTCCCTTCAGAAATGTTAAAATCAGGAACTTCTCCTGCGTCATAGAGGTTTTTTTCTGGCACTTCTGAAATCACAGAACAAGTTTGTATTTATGTGTTTACCATGAAAGATCAAAACCTGAAGGTTTCAGTCCATTTTCACGATCTATGTAAGTGATGTAACGTTATCCGGTTACGTTAGTGCACATTTTAGGATTAAACAGTGGATACATTTAGGGTTAAATTAATTCGGTTAAGTTACTTCCATTCATCCATTGATATATATGGAGAGAGAGAGAGACAGAGAGAGAGAGAGAGAGAGAGCGAGCTCATCTACACACAAGATGACATTAAAAGCCCAAACTTAATAAACAAGAGCTCATGTCTATCGTTACCTCTTGTATTTAGCCTTACCTTTGAGATGCTAACGGACTTTTTCTGACGACGCTAAACCATTTCTATAAAGTAAATATTAAACGAAAGTGTATAATTTACATGAAATAAAGTGTCAGGAATACTTTAAATGTACTATTTGTGTAATTTAATAGACTAAACTTACCTAAAAAAAAAAAAGTGAAATCACATTGAGTGTCAGCGATCAGCTGCTTGACGGTTGGGCTGCCGCCTCGTTTCCATGGTGACGTCCTCCGCTCCAGTTCTGCGCGCGCGCACATTACAGCACGTGGAAGTCACGCAGAATTTCACTGTTATTTCACATCTATTTTTGGGCTAAATTTGGACCAAATCCGACAGACAAAACAAAGACCAACTTTTCAAGTCAATTTTGAAGGCCATGACGAGTCGAGTTGATTTAAAAAAAAAAAAAAAAAAATTAAATGAATTAAAAATAACCTTTCCAAATGACGTATGGTGGCAATCCAAGACAATACATACCACCAATAGAAGAAAGCAATTTACCAATAGAGACCCACAGGGACCATTACTGTGACCATTACAACCAACATAATTCCCATTATAACCATTAAAACCATTACAAATTTTGTAATAGTTTCTATTGTTTGTGTGTTCATTTTTTTTCAGCAGTAGCCTACCCACTAAGACCATTACAGTTTTCCAAAGAAACCACTAAATTTATTGGAGTCATAATGGTTTCTACTGGTGTCCAGTAGATACCACTAGAAGTTTCTAAAGGTGTTCTATTGGTCCTTAATGGTATCCAATATACAATACACGCCACCAATAGAAGAAATCAAATAACCAATAGAGACCATTACAGTGTCCATTAAAACCATTAGAATTCCAATAAGAACCATTAAAACCATTACAAATTCTGTAATGGTTTCTATTGTTTTTTTCAGCAGGGAAGAAAGATTATAGAGAAAAAATATAAAATAAAAACAGCTACATGGAGCTATGATTAGCTACAGAAGGCCAACAGGAAGTAGAGAAAACACAAATTCATGTTTAACATATTTAGCTATGGCTTGATCAGGTTATAATGACTGCAAGAGTCTAGCGGGATGTTAAAGGCTAAGGAGTTTGTCAGTTTCTTTTACTGATTATTTTCAGGTTAAAGCATGATTTACAGTTTTTCCTCGATTGCTTAAACACGTTTCTTGAAACTATGCCTCGTATTCTCAAAACTATAAACACAAATCCATAACGTCTCACCCAGTTTCCCAAACAGCCTATTTTCAGGTCAAAATGAAGCTCTACACTCAAAACCATTCACTCTTGCTGAAAAACCAAACTTTGCCCTCAGACAGGACACACAAGCCCTCAAAAATCACACACACTACAACATAGTCTAACACACTGGTGCAATAAATTCAAAAAAACATTTCCAAAACTGGTAAGTTATGTTACTTGTGGTTCCCCTCGTCACAAACCTTTTCACATGATGAACAAAAGACACAACCAATGGATACATTGGCACATTTTTATTCATTCAGCGATGGAAGCTGACGTTATCCCAAACAACAACGTAGTGAGGGTGCTCTGGTTGTGCTGGTTCCCTGTGGTCCAACTGGAACATATGCTCTCTTAGACCGTCAAGGAAAGCAAGGAGGAGCATAGTGTTATAGGGTCCTAAAATGGCATGGCGTTGGAGTACCCCTCGTTGGCTGATGGCTGCGCACATAGTGACATTCCCTCCGCGCTGACCAGGGACATTTACAATAGCCTGATGGCCAATTATGTTCCTCCCCCTTCTCCTTCTTTTGGTCAGATTGAAACCAGCCTCATCTACAAAGATAATTTCATGGGGAACAGGCCAGCCTTCAATCTCAAAGATTCTCTGCAAAACACATGAAACACAGTAGAGTAAATCACTATGCTGAAGCACAGTTCAAGAGGGCACAAATGGCAGCATAAACTGCTATACTCTGATGGTACACAATACTTAATGCGATATCGAAATTCATACCTGAACATATTACACTCGTTGGTCTTTCACTCTGTCAGAGTTTCGTTCAAAAGGGACGTGGTATACCTGTTTCATCCGGAACTGGTGCTTTCGGAGAATGCAGTCAATTGTGGAGAGGCTGATGGCATTTATTCCTCGAAAATGATTATTATCCTCAATCACTCTCCTTTGAATCTCTCGCAGGCGGATTACATTATTGGCAATGACCATGTTTACAAGCTCCCTCTCTTGCTCCTCCGACAAAAGCCTTAGCCTGCCTCCAGCAGGTGGTCGTCTCTGTGTCCTAAAAAAATAGAAGCACTACTGTAACTCACACATCCTTTTTACAGGAAAAAAATAGAAACATACTGAAACTATGTGTATGCGAGGCAATTTGATGCATTTCTTTATTACAGTAGTACATAGAGCAGTCTTACTGTAAGTACACCTACCGGTTTTCCTTCCTGAAAGTTCTGATGATGGAGGCGACGGTGAAGCAACTCAAATTAGGCTGTACTCGTTGCCCAGCCTCCCACATAGTCATGACATGGACAAGGACATGATCAACTAAAGTGACTCTAATTTCATCTGACTGCTTGTCTCCTTGCCCTTCCTCCTCCTCCTCCTCGTCTACCTTGTCCTTCACCACGTCCTCCTCTTCCTCTTCTTACTCCTCTTCCTCCTCCTTCACCACGTCCTCTTCCTCTCCCTCCTCCTTCACCATGTCCTCTTCCTCTCTCTCCTCGACCTCTTCCTTAATTTCTTTGTGGATCCATTGTTCCAAAGCTCAAATGAACTGACTCTGGCACTTTTATGTATCTTGAAAGTTCTGATTGATGTGTGTTAAATTTTGACTCTTAGTGTTTTCACCTGGGTAATTGTGTGCTAATTGAGCTGAAACTATGCTGACTTGAGTGAACAATATTGAATGCTAGTGCTTTCTAAATGACCACATGGTCTAGGCAATGAGAAATTAAGGGATTTGTGTGTAGAGTTTTGCAGTGACAGTTCAACAAATCTGACTCATGTCAAAACAGGGAATAGTGTTTATAGTTTAGTGAAATGGGTGTGCTTTTTGATAAATGGCGTTATGGTTTTGAAATTTTAGTTCAAAAGCATGGTTATAGTGTTTAAGCAATCGAGAAAAACTGTAAACAGATACAGCACATTCACATGCAATCGCTTTCGCAATAATGCATTCAAACAAATGTGATCTTACAGTGCTACTACATTATCAGTAGTCTATCTGATTTTGAAGTCTTGAAGAAATTAATCGATCTGTTTAGATTAAATGACGGACAAAAATGTACTGTTATTTTCCTCACAAACAAAATTTGCACAGCAGAAAGCAGCACTTAAAGATTGAATGCTTACAATGTTGTTAGTCTGGCATGTGATAGGGAAAAAATGTTTACACACAATAGCCTAAGCCACTTTAAAACTCTCCTGTTATTTTTTTATTTATTTTATTATTATAATTTTTTATAGGCTACGTTATAAACATAAAATTTCAAACATACTAAAGTACTTTATCCACGGAGTGAAGGTGGAGCTGTGTTTCTGGTATCAGTGAGCGCGGATCAAATGCTCTGAGCGCGGAGGAGAAGTTGTTGCTGCTCACAGACTCTGCTGCGAGTGAGAGAGTTGTTTCACCCGATGAAATGAAGACGACCGCGGCAGCACAAGCACAGCACATCCGCCAAAAAACAACCTGCAGCAATGCTCGTTGCTCGGCTCGCCAAGCTTTACTTTTGTAGGTTGCATGGCAGTAAATAATACGATGATATGATCATGCAGTCAATACAGATATTTAATAAAAACATTAAAAACAAACAGGGCTGTAAAATGAAACAATAAAAAACGCACACCAGGTCTACACCGGACACGAGGGGCGCGATCCAACAAAAGACAACAGAACCCAGAGATGGATACACTGGACACTAACCCCATCAGTGTACTGATGCTCGTTCTGTTTATGATGAAACGTTCTGAAACTGTGTTCAGATGTCATCAAGTTTAGACACACTTTTAGTGCAGTGGGGCACGAATGACAACTCTCGTGTCTGGTGTAGACACAGACAGTGACTAAAAAACTAAAACCAAAACTAAACCAGCGGGCATAATGAGATGGAAATATAGACTAGAAAATATATTTACACTTGCTCTGTCCTCCGTCCATGACACTGACTCACTATGGAGCTGCAGTTTAATCTGAACAGCTCTTAACGCTGATGGGCTAGTTTTAACAAATAAAAAAATTTGAATAAAATAAAATAAAGGTCTTTCCAGCATTGAGGTAATAACATTACAGTTTTGTTTTATCATCTTGTCTCAATTATAAATTTATAACTATACTAAAACTTGTTTTGAAAAATGTCTTTGTCATTTGAATATGGGGTGGTGTTGGCGCAGTGGATAAGACACATGCCTTTGGTGTGAGAGACCCGGGTTCAAATTCACTGTGAGACACCAATGTGTCCCTGAGCAAGACACTTAACCCTTAGTTGCTCCAGAGGCGTGCGACCTCTGACATATATAGCAAGTGTAAGTCGCTTTGGATAAAAGCTTCAGCTAAATGTATATGGATGAGGTTGGATTATTAATCCATCCATTCTTTAAGAGTTTTAAAGATTTAGCTAAATCGTGCAGGTTTAATTTATTCGTTTCTTGTTTTAGGCTTTACAATGCAAAGTAAATCGCAATTTCTTTTGTATAAAGTAACACATAATTAATATAATATAAATAATACTGCACACCTTTTGAATGTAACAAATCTAAAAAAAATTCTCTAAGCTACATGGTATTAAACAATATAAGCACAGGTTCAGGCACAGGCTTGACATTTATCCTGCTTGAATTCATTCTAAGAAATGCACATAACTTCATAAGTACCAAACTTTCATCTGTGAATATTACATATTAAATATTTTAAATATTTTGACTATAGTGTTTTTCTTTCATTTTCCGTGACTGAAGCCATCAAATGTAACACATCAGGAGGCAAAACTGACGTCTATTTGCAAAAATGTGCTTTGCGGCACTTGTTTGATAAATTGTGGCTAAAACGCCACTCAGTGGTTGGTAAAAAGCTGCAAATGCATTTCACAGACGCCCACGGCGGCAAAAGGGGCCTTTTGGATGTCTGCCTACTATACATGATCTATAACGCTCGCATTACAACACACTTTTAGCCAGAAATTTCATTGTTCAAAGAAAAGAAAAAAACATTAATGAATCAATGTCAGTCAATAGCTGCGTGTGGTGTTTGTTTTGCATTTAAATTATTTCTGCGTTTTATTTCTCTCCTAGTAGCCTATAGTTTTTAGTTTCAGTTCAAAGCGGCTGGTGCTTGCCGCGTCAGATGCTTTGACAGAAAGGCTGTATAATGTATAATGTGTTTGAGATATGATGTTTTCCTTAATGCATAACTTTTCACAGGTATATTCTCCATCTGTAAATGTTAATAAACCAATGGAAACGAGCGCTGCCACATGCATGCACACCAAACATACAGAGCACAATGAAATAGGTGCGCAATTAACTTTAATGTATACATTTTGCTGAAATATTTATAGTTAGACAATAAATGTGACATATGTAGAATTTTAAACCTATAAGTGTATTTGCATGATAGCACTAACTGTAAAGTGTAATGGGGTAATCAAAAAAGCTTTTTACTCAGTCTGTGGTTTTTAATAATTTTCATTTTTAACTATAACGTCTGCTTTATATATATTTGTATTTAGATTGCAATGTTACAATGTAATGTGACTTTTACCATAATATATTAGGGGTGCACGATATATATATCAGCGCATTTCGCCAATAAAGCCAGTTAAAGCCTCTTTTTTTTAAATAGCATAAAAATAACTAGATAGCAAAAATAAATAAATAAACAGGTTCGGTAAACAGTAAATTGTAAACTGTTTACTCCAAACACCCCCCACCCCCTCCCTTTATTTTGAGCTGATGGTACTCTAAAAACTTCCCAAGTTATTTTGGTGAAAGTAACTCATAAGTAATACAGGAATAATTTTACACATTACAATTCTGATACAGTAATATTGTAAGCTAAGGAATTACTTTTAAATGACAGTAACAAGTGTTGTGGCAAAAAACAATTACTAACAAATAGCATCTCAGTGTAAGAGACAAGGAATCAAATTCTATTTAAGGAAAGAAGTTTATTTTCCTTAAAGAGGTGCGTTCACTGTTTCAGCAGTTAAAACATACATGTTCAGCAGACAAACATACATACTGAGAGAGAAACACAAGTTAAATCAAAAGGAAAAAATAAAAATATATGAAAACCCACTAAATGTCTAAGTAAATAAGAAAGAGTAAAATATAATTTTTTTTACAAGAATTCCTCCTCTTTATCATTCTCTGATAAACAATTTGGATTAACATTAGTTTTGATTATAACAACTTAAAAACTCACTTGTTTTTAATTCTATGCAAACTCACACATGATTATAATATCGAAAACGTAAATTATTATAATTGTTTCAAGTCATTTCATCACAGTTATACTCCTCATGTCTGACTTTCGTATACCTGATCAATCTTAACATTTTGTGTAAATGTTGTCACTCTCGTCACTCTCATAATCATCACAATTGTGTTCACTATCTATTGGATAAGTGGTCAGTTTTACTGCTTGTATGGGTGTCCCAGCCTTGACCTATCTCTGTACTAAGCTGGAAATACATCTCATAATTCATTGCAAGCAAAACATGATCAGAATTCCTATCACTACAATTGGCAGAACAGTTTGAATTATCCAGTACATCCATCCTCCCCACAAAGACATAAACCCATCCGGCCCACAGGTTGTCAGTCCGCTCGGGTTCTCTTACGGCCTCTCTCATGGGTTCAATTGTTGCAAAGTCAAAATGAATGTAGTCTTACAAAGTCCACACATTCCTGGCAGTCTGAATGGGTACCACGGTCTTGAACTATCCATCTTGTCTAGTGATTGCAGCTCTTTGCAATGTCTCTTGTTGTGGCTGCACAAATGGCTTTACTCTGCTCACCGGCCTTATCACTCCTTCTGAGTGACCTTGCTCTTGCACTTGGTGTTTGAGCTCGATCTTGAGGCTTATTCTTGAACTTGTTGTTGTTGTTGTTGCTGAGGCTCCTCCTCCTGTTGCCCTTCCGATATGGGCGGAACCCTCCTGCAGTGGCTGGTGTGCACCCACGTAGCTCTCTCTCCCACCTTCACTGCCGTGTGTGTTCTCAGCAAAACTTGGAATGGCCCTCGTCACCGTTTCGCCCTCCAGTTCTTCCTCCTCAGGTCACGAATTACCACGTAATCCCCCGGCCTGATCTTATGCAGAAACGTCTCAGCAACCTTCCTCTGGCCAGCTTTCACCTGAACAGAAATGTTGGATAACAGACAAGACATTTCTTTGCAGTAATTCAACATTTCATTTTCAGACACATCTGTTGATGGAAGCCTGTGTTTTCCCCCTTCTATTCCCATGAATGGTGGTCTTCCAAAGAGAATTTCGAATGGGGTCAAATATGTTTTGACTGTCTTTCTCATTCTCATGTACATTAACATGGTTGGGAGTGCTTTCACCTATGAGAGTCCAGTTTCCTCACAACACTTTGCCAATTTGTTCTTTACCGTTTGATTTTCCTGTTCAATAGCGCCTCCGCTGGCACATTGTGTAAGGCGCAATGTGTTCTCATATCAATTCCTAAGAACTGACCCACCTGTTTTATTGCCTCATTGACAATGTGTACTCAAACGGCCCTTCTAGGTCTGGTTGGGATACCAGTTGCATTTTGACACCTTGTGCCACATTGTGTGTATAACAGATAACACATCTTTTTTTTTTTATTCTCAGCGAATATTGTGAAGCCCTTGGTAAACCACAATTATTTCATCTGTGCAATCATTCCCCCTTTTAATACAAGGTCTAACCCATGTGTCAACTTAGAATAATGTTTAAAAAAAGGAAATGTTTGGGAAAACGGCATGCTCTGTAAACAAGGAGAAATGTAAAGATTAATGTCAACTTGTGAGTAAGTGGCGCTTTTACTATTATCTTCATTCTGATCTGCAGCCATATCAGCTCTAGTATCAGCTCTAGCATTTCCTGTTGAAATTAAACTTTTATCATTAGTATGCGCTGCGCACTAACGAATTGCAAATTTGTCTGGCAATAGAATAGCCTCGGGCAGGTCCGATACTAGAGACACGTTTAGTATCGGCCTCCCTTCTAATTTCAAGAATTTTCTGACCCCGAAAGCGTATCGCGAGTCTGTGCATATCGTCACCCATTTATCTGCTGTCAGTTTACACACTTCGGTCAATGCAACCAGTTCTGCTGCCTGCGCAGAATAGTGCGATGGTAATTTGTCAGACTTTCAGAGTTTCAAATTCAGTCGTTACAGCATAACCCACTTTATTCTGGCGTTTGTGGATCTTTCGAGGTAGACCCATGCACAAACAGGACATTTTCATAATTATCAAGTGGTAAGTCTTAAAGGTCTGGACGTGGTGTGCACACCTGTTCGAGTGCTGACAGACAACAGTGATGTTCCTCGCCATCCTCCTGTGTGGGCAGAAGGGTGGCAGGATTCAAAGTTGTGCATAGTTTTACAGTTATGTTTGGCATGTCCAACAAAATCGTATGATACCTCAACCATCGGGCTGTAGACAAATGTGACGTTTTCTGCTCTTGCAAAATAATGGATACTGTATGTTAAACCATTAAAGTCAAATCAGAGTAGCCTACAAATTATCATGAGGCCATCACAGCCAGCTCAGCCGCTGCCACTGCTCTCAGGCAGTGTGGAAGTCCTGCAGCTACAGCATCAAGTTTAGTTGAAAAATAGGCCACAGGTCGCAGTCTGTCACCATGAGTCTGCAAGAGAACAGAAGACATAAAACCATTCTTTTCATCAACCATCTGTACAAGCGGGGAGTTTATGATAGGAAGGCCTAACGTTGGAGCCAGAGTCAATTGCACTTTCATGTTATCAAATGCTTCCTCAGCATGGCTTGTCCAGTCAAGTCTGTCACCTGACTTCAGCCTTTTCCCTGTCGTTAGGGCTTGTAAAGGCTGCTCAAAAATGGCATAGTTAGGGATGAATGTTCTGCAGTAAGCACACATCCCCAAGAATGACAGCATCAGTTTCTTTGTAACTGGTTTTGGGACCTCTTTTATGGCCCGCACCCATTTCTCATACAGTGCAGTATTTCTGCCAAAGAAATATCAATGTCTGAGGCAGAAATAGCCCCCACCCCATTTTTATTTATTTTTTTACGCACATCATTCTTCACAACAGAACAGTTCTCAAAACCTGTACAACAAAATCGCAGTTTGATTGAAATGCTCCAACACTTTTGCTTTGTGCTATGTCTGTATCAACTTCAACCCAGTCTGTGGCCTGTAGGCACTTTTTCACAAAAAAGCCCTAAATCTTTCCACTGCTGCTTTATGACATTCAACACAGACAGGTGGGGAACACTCTCTTCTCTCATTAAATAACACTGTAATTGTTGTTCATTCAAACTCACAGAAAGCACACACACATTCTCTGTCCAGAAGATCTTGTCAAATTTCACACTTCCATTCTCCACACCACTAAACCAAGTTTCTTCATACTCTGAGTCTCACTCAACTACAGCATGTGACGTGCAATGCATTTTATCAAGGTTCATAAACTCTTGTGTTGATTGGTGTTGTTCAATCCTTAGCGAATTTCAAAATCATCTCTGCCCAATCAACTTATTTTATCTACCATCCGTAAGCCCACTGCGGCTCAAATTTAGAACATGTCATTTGTGGTGCTTCCTCAATGCTAATTACATAGGAATCAGCACTGAGGGTCAAATTTAATTCACACATTAAATCTCTGGCCATTAGATTATGGATCAAAATGGCCTTAAGCCGAAGTGCTTTCATACACTTTCTGTCATTTTCGGGACACATGGCAAGTCACATGGTCGTAAAGTGCTCTGGCACTCTCCGGAATCGACTTAAAAGTTAATTATTACTCCCTCTGCTATTATTGGTTATCTTGGCATTTGAGAAAATCCTGTGCATTTGTACAGTTTTAGACATTCTTCAGAAACACTGCTCAAAATTTCATCATTCACAACATTGTTCAAAACACACAAAGATTTGCAAGCAGATTCTTCATTGCAGATAGTAGACAGTAAATCAGTGTATGTGTTTGTGTTTGTGCGTGTTTTGCGTGTTAGAAATAAATGTTCACTTCCCTTTCTCGTAGTCAGCCACTGACCTCCTCAAACTGGACCATCTCCGTCCTGCTCTCCGTCTCTTTAATCTTTTATCTTAATTTTAAGGACATTTCTGCTCTTACTGCATTAGTGAAATTTTCCACTTTTTTCCTGTATGGTTTGTTGTGTTAAGTTATGTTTTATATTCTGCGCATGTGCGAAGAGCACCATTTTGGGGGTTAGCGCGGGTTTTTTGTAGTGCAGTTCAGTCTTCTATACGGAGCTGATGGAGTTGAATGTGTTTGAGCAGTAAAGAGTGTTATTGCTAAAAACAGTTGTGGTTATTGAGTCAACATTGGTAGCAGAGGATGGCTGCTGCTGGAAATTACAAAAATCCCCCGCCGTTTGACGAGAAGATGGCGTACGAAAGTTGGAAAAATGAGGTTGAAATTTGGAGACGCGTCACCGACTTGGACAAAAAGAAACAAGCTTTGGCAGTTACCCTGTCACTAACGGGCAGAGCAAGGGAGAGTGCACTGGAAATTTCCGCTGAGGATTTAAATGCAGACACTGGAATGCAAACACTTATAGCGAAATTGGACTCTGTGTTTTTAAAAGAAGAAAAAGATCGACAATATGAGGCGTACACGGAGTTCGACCGGATCACAAGAGAAAGCGGCGTTTCTATGGTGGAATACATCGTTGAGTTCGAACATCGATACAACAGGCTACGTAAGTTCAAAATGGAGCTTCCAGATGCCGTACTAGCCTTCAAGCTACTAGATACTGCCGGACTTACCGTTAAAGATAAACAGTTAGCGCTTACAGCTTGCCCCAGCGTTTCTTTCGTTGATGTAAAGGAAACAGGTCTATTTAGCTCAAAGGGAATCATTTAAGATTTTAAAGGGAATTTGAACAGAATCACTGTTTCACGGCTGGTCACGGAGACGCCCTGCGATTCAGTGAACTAGCCGTTTAACATCAAATCTGCGCTGATACAGATACTAATATCCAAACTATAGTGAAACACTATCAATTAGCACAGTAACAAGATCGGCAGTTTAAGGCATTAACTTGTAAGCACAAAACACAAGATACTTCTCTTTTCAATATGAATAAGGCTTTATTAGATAAATCTAAGACATATAAACTAATCTAACACATAAACGCACGCACACACACATTCACACAAGTTGCAGGAAGATCGAAAGTTAGGGAAAGATGAGTTTAAGAGAATGGAAATATGGAATCCCAAGTTCACAGCAATACGTTAAATTGCATAGACATGAACAACCATCAATCACGTAATTAGCCCTCGCATTGAGTTCCTCAGTGAGGTTAAAATTATATTAGATACACCAGCAAAGGTCACAGTCTGGAGGTAATGTTACTTGCGTCTCCTGTGAAAGAGGGAGCCTCGGTGAAAGGGCTTTCCCGAGGTCGTTGATTGGCTGGAAGTTCAGTCGCTGAAGTGACGTCTTGGGAAGCCCGTGGTTGTTGGGCGTTGGCTGAAGCTGGAGTTGTGTGGCTGGTTGAAGTTGAAACGCACAGACGAGGTCGACGTTACAAAACTTAACTCAGAACACGAAACTCTCAAACGGAAAAGAAAATAAAGTTTGACGAGACTAGGTTGTGTTCCTTCTCATAGTGGCATAGTAGCAGCAGGCAGGCACGCTGGAACCGCACTCAAAGAACGGTGATGACTACACAGCATGGCTAGGAGCTACAAGCTAGCAGAAGCATAGCTAGAGACTAGAAACAGACATGGCTAATAGCAGACTAAAAAGCTGACTAAAAACAGACTAAAAGCAAGATTTCATGGTGTCCAAAGTATTTAAAGAGGCCTGTTGGCCACGCCTCAAATATTGTCTTGACCAATCAGATATTGTCTTGGCTCGGGGGTATCGTAAATCATTTGTTTATCTTACCAAGCATGTGGTCCGAATTTGCAGGGTCTAATTTTCGGACATGATTCCTATTACCAGATTATGATATATTTTACAAATAAATGATTGTCAGGACAATATCAAGCAAGAAAATATAATCACACACATATCAAACACGACTATGTACCCTTCAGCTATACCATAGTTATTTAAAAAAACATACACAATAAGTGATTATAACATGATAGTCAAATGTGTGGGTTACACATAAATGAATATGGAGTGATGCGATGGACTGATTCATTTATGAGTCTTTTTGAGTTCATTCTGGTCCATAGATATGTACAAAAGCAGTTTCTTTGGCATTCTCTGGCAAAGGACTTTTCTGTGAAGATAGAGGTTTAAAGCCCTTCCCCCACCTTAGGAATTTCAGTCTTGTTCTGCTAGGTGGGGGGGAAGTCAATGTAAGTGTTTAACTCATGGGTTTCCATGTGATGTCCAGCGTTGCATTTCAATTACGAACAACAAATTTGACACCAAATTTCTCTTCTTTGAATTGAAATTGTAAATAATTGCTCTAGTGGTGTTAATGTTCAAAGCTGTTGTGTGAACAAGTTGGTTGGTCATCTTGTTTGGTTCTTGTGGCACTCGAACTGAGTTACGACTTCCTGAGGAATTCAGCTCTCGTGTTTCAATGCACACAGCTTTTAGACTCTTTAATTTGTCTGGTTCGACTCATTTCTGTTACATTGATATGAAATCAGCCTTGAAAATAATTTTTGGAGATAACGTTGCTTCACCACGAGAGGGCGACAGTGCACTGCAGAGTGCAGATAGTGACACTGCCTATTACAGGAGATACTCAGGTAAACGGGGAAATAAGTCAAACACCACACAACAACCACAAACCGTGGCTCAAGGCACAAACCCCATTGATAAATATGGGAGAAGAACAAAATGTGCAATTTGCCAAAGCACTTATCACTGGGCAAAGGACTGTCCAAACAAAAAAGAACATGTAAGATTGACAAAAGATGAAGGACTTAAAGATAATGTTGAAGAATGCAACATCACTTTGTTTTCAAATGAATAATTGTCTAACACAGAAATCTTCATGGTGGAGGCTTTAGGATCAGCTGTGATTGACACAGCCTGTACAAGAACAGTGTGTGGAGAAAAATGGCTTGATGATTATACAAGTGGGCTGCCACAGAGTGAGTTCCTGAAAATAGATGACAAATAAAGTTCAAGACCTTTCAGATTTGGTGTTGGCAAAGTTATTCACTCCACAAGGAAAGTCACCATTCCAGTTAACCCCTTTACGTGCAAACATCGCTGACGGCCCCAGTTTATTATTGTTTCACTTTCACA
Source organism: Carassius auratus (assembly GCF_003368295.1). Lineage (NCBI taxonomy): Eukaryota > Metazoa > Chordata > Actinopteri > Cypriniformes > Cyprinidae > Carassius > Carassius auratus. Next base: position 21,325,416 of record NC_039271.1, on the reverse strand, counting down.
GCACATTAAACATCACTGTCTTACTTCATCTGGACAAACTTTTTGACCAATATTTTGATAAAACATTGTTGCAGTGACAGATATTTAGTGATTTATGTCAGGAGTGCAAAATAATAAATCCGTATTATGCCACATTTTGAATAGAAATTCACAACTCACTCATATTCAGCCACGTCAAAAGCGGTTTATTTGTGTTCACATAGACTCACTGAACAGCGTCAATAAGGATGTATAGACCAAAGATGCATATCTGCGGAGATATATGGATATATTTACTGATGTTTACTTCATATTTCTTCAGACAGAATCATCATTTCTATTCATTTTGCACGGATTTACGCGATCAGATGATAAACAGCCTCTCCCAGCGATCTGTGTATGTGTTTGCTGTGCCGGCAGCTCGTGCTGTGTGTCTCAGACTCCGATTGGGCCTTCCCAAATGTCAATCTGAGAGTGTAACCGCCCCATCGTGTCACATGCTTCCTGCACACTTCCTGGTAGTTATCTGGCCAAAACAACACTGAAACACCTCTGTACACACAAAATATCCGAATAATAAACCCGCGATTACGATAGTAAAGCTTGGTATGAGAATTTCTTGAGATCTGGGGCGTTTTTATAAAAAAAATCGAAAATGTACATCGGAAATGCTAACTTGTGCAGCGATGAAAAAGGCTACAAATAACATATTTTTACAACAGTAAACGACCAAATTCCACCCCTGATCGCTAAAGGAAGTTATTATAAACACTCGAACGGGGTTTAAAGTGAGTTTTTAGTAAAAGTGTACTAATAATTTCATAAATTGTCTGATGTAGCTTGATGCTAACGTTAGCACCAATGCTACTAATAGCAGGTGCTTTTCTTCTTCATAATGCATTTTTGTCTCAATAATTCACGTAAGGTCGTAAGAAAATGTTTTGTTGTATTTTTATAGTAAGACTTTTGATAAATAAGGGCTAAATGCAAACAGAGACTGAAGTGAGATCGCTGCTTTGTTGCTTTGTAAAGCCTGAAAAACCACAATCAAGGCTAATAAAGGTGGAATAAAAACAAAAGAATAATGATAAAAGAATAATGCGGATAATGTGTCATACCTGGCGGAGGTGTGAAAGAACCGTTTGGTGAGAACAATACAATAATGAATCGGGCAGCTTTCAACAATGAAACATACACAAAGAGCACAGGAATGTTTACATGTGAGATCTTACAGAGATGACAAGTGCCATAAATCAATCTGATTAGCCTTCTCTAAAAACACACATGACATGGCCTTAGAAAATATTTCATAAAATTCACCGTTTTACAGATTCGATTATGAAATTTTTTATGAAGGTTTGGAAGACTTGTGGCCTTAGCTACACTGTGTTTTCAAACTCATTTCCTACATCAACATTTTTTTAAATACATTTAAAACATATGTTTTTTATATTTTTATTTTTGTTTTTATGTTTGAGCTTATATATCTCTATTATCATAACAGTCTGAGTGATTCTGATTCCTGAACAGTAAATTTTAAAGTGTCAGCTTTGTGAACAAAGGTTGATTATGTATCTAGTCGGAAAGAATCATGAGCAGAAACCTTTTTATTTTGGGTATGTAATTTCGGTCTCCATGCCAAAAAAGGGGGGTTACTAGTAAGGGGTTAAAATAGGACATACCAAGTGCAAAATAGAGACAGAAGTTGTTCCTGCAGATATACCAATGCTCTTAAGCAAGGCTTCATTGAAAAGAGCAAGTGCAGTTCTGGACATTGCAAATGACAAAGCAACCATGTTTAAACAACCTGTTAAGCTTGAACTGACATCTTCAGGACATTATTGTGTGAACTTAAGAGATGACAGTCATCTGGGTGAAAAGGAGACAAGTGAGAGCAAAACACAAAAGGAAAATGAAATTCTTGCTGTGACAGAAAACATGACAACAAAATAAAAGGAGAGAGTACTGTTGAAACTACACAGACAATTTGGACATGCTTCAGCTGATAGACTGCAAAAATTACTGGCCTGCTCAGGTAATCGTGATGATGAAAGCAACACAATCCTCAAGAACATTGTTAAAAACTGTGATACATGTATCAGATACAGCAAGCCAAAACATAAGCCTGTAGTGGGTTTGCCTATGGCATCAGCCTATAATGAGACTGTGGCTGTGGACTTACATGAGCTTGAGCCAGGAGTATGGTATTTGCACGCTATTGACCACTTCACACGCTTCAGTACAGGGAGTATTGTCACCACAAAGAACCCAACAGAGATAGTGAAGCACTTTATTCACTGCTGGATAAGTGTTCATGGTCCTCCATGCAGACTGTTTAGTGATAACGGAGGTGAATTTAACAATGATGACATGAAGGACATGGCTGAAAAGTTTAACATTGAAGTTAAAACAACTGCAGCATACAGTCCATGGAGCAATGGCCTTTTAGAAAGGCACAATCAGACCCTCACTGAAATTTTGCTGAAAGTGAAGAGGGACAACAACTGTGACTGGAAGACAGCTCTAGATTGGGCATTAATGGCAAAAAACTCTCTGCACAATGTCCATGGTTATAGTCCCTACCAGTTGGTGTTTGGGCAGAACCCAAATCTCAGTCCTCACTGATAAGCCCCCTGCTATGAAAACAAGTAAGAGTACTTGGATAGCTAAACAAATCACAACACTACATGCAATGAGAAAAGCATTCACAGATGCTGACTGCTCAGAGAGAATCAGAGGAGCGCTTTGTAAGCAACTGCGGCCCATTCATGACAAATATGAAACGGGGGACAAAGTGTATTATAAGCGAGTAGATTGTAATGAGTGGAAAGGTCCAGGTGTGGTAATAGGCCAAGATGGTGTGGTGGTATTTGTCAGGCATGGCGGAACCTATGTTAGGGTGCATCAGTCTAGACTAAGAAAGGTGGATGATCCGCAAACAAAACTGGAGAAGACAGAAAGAGAACAAATGAAAACATACGAAAATCCTACAGTAACGCCAGCAGCAGATCTCAGTGACACTGAAAGTGAAAATGAGGAAGTGACACCAGAAAATGATGGACCTACTAATGCTGAAGATGACAGTGAACCTCATACATCAATGCTGCCGGGAGGAGATAATCTTGATCAATCCCAGATAACACAAACACACTCATCCATTAGCTGTGAAGGCCTAAGACTAAAAATTGGCCAAACGGTGAAATACATAGACAATCAAAGTGGACAAACCCACACTGGGAAAATCCTCAGCCGAGCAGGAAAGGCTACTGGAAAGCACAAGAACTGGTATAATTTGCAGTACAGTGAGCCTGAGGAAATTGCTGAGACAACTGGATCAGTCGATCTTGGACAGATGGACAGTGTTCAGGCGATTCCATTTGAACATTCTAAGCTGAGCACTGACTACAATGAGGATGATATAATGATATTACATGATGATCTCTACATTGCTGCAAAAAATACAGAACTCAACACCTGGAAGAGAAATGACGTCTTTGAAGAAGTGAAAGATGAAGGACAGAAGTGCATCTCCACGAGATGGGTGTGCACACTAAAAGAAACAACTGCTGGAGTTCTGCCTAAAGCTAGACTTGTTGCGAGAGGCTTTGAAGAAATAAACACTCAAGACCTTCCCAAAGACTAGTTCAGAGTCTCTAAAAATGATCATGGCAGTTATATGTCAGAAAAAATGGCATCTAAACTCCATGGACATTAAAGCAGCCTTTTTACAAGGTAAAGAGTTAACCAGAGACATTTACATTCGGCCACCAAAAGAAGCGCAGAGCAAAGAAATTATATGGAAGTAAAAAAAATGTGTTTATGGCTTAACAGATGCTTCTTTATTCTGGTATAATAGGGTGAAAGACACAATGCAACAACTGGGTGCTACAGTGTCAAAGGTAGATCCAGCTGTATTTTACTGGCTGGATGATTCCTGCAAAGTGATGGGAATTCTTGCATCTCACGTGGATGACTTTATTTGGGGTGGTACAGATGCATTCTCCACAAATATCATTCCTCAGTTGAAAGATGCCTTTCAAGTTGGACGGGAAGAGCATGACAGTTACAACTATATTGGAATAGAAGTACACTCTCTGTAGAATGAAATACATGTACAACAAGGAACGTACATAAAAAATCTGCGACCCATTCCATTGGACTCTACCAGAGCAAGACAACGTGAAGCTTCACTGACAGACATTGAGATGGACATGCTGAAATCAAAGATTGGACAAATATTGTGGGTTGCCAGGCAAAGCAGACTGGACATAATGTGTGACATATCCATCTTGGCATCTAACACAAAACATGCTACTGTTCAGACCCTGCATCGTGCAAATAAACTCATCAGAAAACTCAAATCAGAAGAGGTTACCTTGAGGTTCCAGTACCTAGGGAAAGACAGTTCTATTAAATTAGTGGTGTACAGTGATTCCTCAATGGGAAGCCTTTCAGATGGCGGGACACAGGGTGGACATTTCATCATTCTTTTGGGAGAAAATGGAAAATTCTCACCTATATCCTGGCAGTCAAAACGCATCAGGAGAGTTGTACGGAGTACCTTAGCAGGAGAGACTTTGGCACTTGCAGATGGGATTGACAGTGCTGTTTTCACTACACTCTACTCTGAGATTACCACTGGTGACTGCTCATGCAAAAACTTACCCATTGTGTGTATAACAGACAATCATTCCCTTCTCGATGCTCTCAAATCTACAAAATCTGTCACCGTAAAGAGACTGCGCCTAGAAATCAGCAGTATGAAGGAGCTCATACACTTTGGAACTGTTCAGCAGATCTTGTGGTCAGCCACCAAAGAGCAGCTAGCTAACTGCTTAACAAAAAAAGGAGCATCTGCACTTGGCCTTTTGAAAGCTCTGAGCACAGGCGTTTGCCAACTTAAAGACTAAAATCATCTAACAATGATTTTCTTATGTTTTGTCAGTGTTTAGTCATTCAAACTAAATCTCTGTTAACTAGTTTTGCATAAAAGAAAAAAAAGAGGAGATTGTTAAGTTATGTTTTATATTCCGCGCATGTGCGAAGAGCACCATTTTGGGGGTTAGCGCGGGTTTTTTGTAGTGCAGTTCAGTCTTGTATACGGAGCTGATGGAGTTGAATGTGTTTGAGCAGTATTGAGTGTTATTGCTAAAAACAGTTGTGGTTATTGAGTCAACATGTTGCTTGCATGGCCCCAGTCTGTGTGCACACGTCTCACGTCCGTTGTCGCCAGTTTTCCGCTCAACTTAAGCCCGTTTGCTGGACCCATTTTGCTGGACACCCAGCATTCGTCTCAGTTCTTGTGGAGTCGGGCTGAACTCTTGGCACAGTAAAAGCTGTTCTTTCGCAAACCTTTCGCTCATGTCCTGCGGATCTGGTAACATGAGATGTGCCATCACGTCTCTCATATCGCTGACCAAGCTCTAAAAACAAAACAAAACAAAAAAAGCATTGGCCCATCTGGACCCGCAACTTCGACCATCGGAGCTCTTATGTTTTCGGCACTGTGTCTTTTGGAGCTGTGACGCTGATCTTTCCACTTTTCACTCTCGGCCTGCTGGTGCTTGGTCTTTCTGAATCAGTTGTGCTGGGAACAATTTCAGACGCGTTCCCGAAGACGCCCTGTTCTTCGTCATGTTCACTGCTGATTCTGCCGCTGTGCGCGCTCCTCTCGCTGCAACTCGTGCTGCATTTTGTGCTGGTCTTTAGAACAGAGAGCAGTCGAGATCATGGTCCAGTTTCAGGGCTGTCAGCTCTGCCACAGGGTAGTGATGTTTATAAGCCGGAGGTGCTGACCCAATCTTGGGTGCATATTGGAAAACACAAACACACTTTTCATTAGTAGCATTTTGCTCCGGTGGAAAAAAACGTCTTCAACAGATCCGATTTTGTCACCTCAAATCGGCAAGGTTAGCAAAAATGCTCTCGATTGAATGATTCTAGTTCACCTAATCAGCTGTGGCTCTTCCGTCCACCTACAAGCTAGTTTTCGGCATAAAATTGACACGACTTCCCAATGTTACAATTTGCCTCTTGAAAACCTTCTCTGCTCACACCAAAGCGATGGCCAGCCACTATGGTTCACACATAGTCATATCGAATTACAACACTCAAAATAAACAATTTACAGTCTCTTACCTGAGATGCTTTTACTGCCACCGGGTTCTTTCTGATCTCATCTTTGGCTCTTCTCTCTCAATTTTCGAGGTAAGACCAGAGCCTGGTGCTCTGAGATGATCACTTCGTCAAATCCGCTCAGGACCAGAAGAAACCACCGTGAGATCCCACTATTCTGACACCAAATTGTTATGGCAAAAACAATTACTAACAAATAGCATCTCAGTGTAAGAGACAAGGAATCAAATTCTATTTAAGGAAAGAAGTTTATTTTCCTTAAAGAGGTGCGTTCACTGTTTCAGCAGTTACCCTGAAACACAACAAACCTGAAACACACTGAAAACAGACAGCCTTATTATACTGTTATCACCCCCACTTCTTACAAGGCTCCTTCTCTGTAAATTTCCACTTAAACCAAAACTAGCTGTTTTCAGAAAACACAATGGTCCTCCTAACCCCCTGGGCTTTTATTATCTTCACACCCTTGAGGTCAAAGGTATTTATTTATGGCTAACCCCTCTGATCTTTCCTGAGTAAATTGCCCGCACTTAAGACTTCAAAGGCTCTTTGTTTTACTGTGTGATGTCTTCGTTGCATTTCAGGTGACAAACATACATACTGAGAGAGAGAAACACAAGTTAAATTCAAAAGGAAAAATAAAAATATATGAAAACCCACTAATTGTCTAAGAATGTCTAAGTAAATAAGAAAGAGTAAATTATAAATTTTTTCTACAACACAAGTAATCTTTAATGTATTACAGTTTGGAAGTAACTTAAATACTGCATGAATTCCTCGGCACAGACCTACACAAGCTAGCAGCACCATCTAGTGGCTGTGTGCTGAACAACCAAAGCCAGGGTCTACAGGTGCTTCTCAATAAATTAGAATTTAGAGGAAAAGTTAATTTATTTCAGCAATTCACCTCAAATTGTGAAATTTATCTATTAAAGAAATTCAATGCACACAGACTGAAGTAGTTTAAGTCTTTGGTTCTTTTAATTGTGATGATTTTGGCTCACATTTAACAAAAACACACCAATTCACGATCTCAACAAATTAGAATACTTCACAAGACCAATAATAAAAATAAAAACAATTATGAATTGTTAGCCTTCTGGAAAGTATGTTAATTTACTGTACATATACTCAATACTTGGTAGGGGCTCCTTTTGCTTTAATCACTCCGTCAATTCAGCGTGGCATGGAGGTGATCAGTTTGTGGCACTGCTGAGGTGGTCTGAAGCCCAGGTTTCTTTGACAGTAGCCTTCAGCTCATCTGCATTGTTTGGTCTCTTGTTTCTCATCTTCCTCTTGACAATACACCATAGATTCTTAACAGTATTCAGGTTTGGTGAGTTTGCTGGTGAGTAAAGCACACCAACAACTAGATCATTTAACCAACTTTTGGTGCTTTTGGCAGTGTGGGCAGGTGCCAAATCCTGCTGGAAAATGAAATCAGCATCTTCAAAAAGCTGGTCAGCAGAAGGAAGCATGAAACGCTTCAAGATTTCTTGGTAAACTGGTGCAGGACTTTGGTTTTCAAAAAACACATTGGACCAACACCAGCAGATGACATTGCACCCCAAATCATCACAGACTGTGGAAACTTAACACTGGACTTCAAGCAACTTGTGCCATGAACGTCTCCACCCTTCCTCCAGACTCTAGGAGCTTGGTTTCCAAATGAAATAAAAAACTTACTTTCATCTGAAAATGTATTTTTTCTTCTTCTCCTTAGCCCAAGTAAGATGCCTTTGACACTGTCTGTGGTACAGGAGTGGCTTAACAAGAGGAATATGACAACTGTAACCAAATTCCTTGACATGTCTGCATGCCTTGACCCCAGCCTCAGTGCATTCCCTGTGATTTCTCTAAAATCCTCATAAGGTTGTGGTTCTCTCGGTTGGTTGTGCATCTTTTTCTTCCATACTTTTTTGTTCAACTTTCTGTTATAACATGCTTGGATAAAGCACTCTATGAACAGCCAGCTTATTGGAAATTAACCCTTGTGAAGGGTGTCAATGATTGTCAGAGACCATTTCGAAGGCTCAGGATACATTTGCAGGTGTTTTGAGTTGATTAGCTGATTGTTATGTCATCATATTCTACTTTTTTGAGATTGGTGGGTTTTTGTTAAATGTGAGCCAAAATCATCACAATTAAAAGAACTAAAGACTTAGACTACTTCAATCTGTGTGCATTGAATTTAATACATGAGTTTCACAATTTGAGTGTACCATACACTACGTTGGTATGGTACACTACGTAGCAATCCTTAATTGAAGAAATATGGCAAAACATCTCCTGAGAGAACCTCATATTATTAAATTCAAAAGTGCTTTTCATATTTGGATCAAAATAGGCTACATTTGTGAACGCACATTTTCTGAAATGTTGCGCATCAGGTCATGCAAGCCTGCATCTTAAACCCTCTGTCAAACTTTCTGCGTCCGCGAGTCCGCTATGGACCGCTAGGTAGGCGTGACGTAAAAATCGTCATTGGAGAGTGTGTGCAGAGGCTCTAGCAGACGACCGCGCGGACAGGTGCCCGTGATCAGTAGGCTTCAAAAACAAAATTGCACATGTGCAGCAGAGTGAAGAAGCTCATTGCTACTCGAACCTGTGCAATCCGTCAATAAAAGAATATAAAGACAGCGATGTGCAATTATTCTGGGCAATTGCAGAGCTGGCAATCAGCCTGCGCATTCAGAAGTATAAATTGAAGAAGTCTGCGTCCGCGCTGGCCATGTACGCGTCCGGATTGCTCATGCGGAAAGTATAACACAGGCGTTACAATCACAACTTCTTTGTGCTGTTACTCCTTTCAAGCTGAATCTAACAAAATTGGTCAGCTCCCGACAGCATCAGGTGTTTTATTTATGGGGGGTAGAATTGCTTATTTCAATGAATGTAATAGATTATATATCATAATAGTTAGGCTATAATATTATAAATCAGGTTGGTTTGTATTGCTGACGTAATATGTAAATTATATGCGACTTGCACTTAGACCATAGTGCGGCCCGCTGGAAAAAAAGGTTGAGAAACACTAGGTTGCTGTCCCATTTTATACAGGAATTGTTCATTTTAAAAAATCAAATTATCATAATCATTTAGAACTTTTTTTTACTTCTAAACTCCTTGAGAATTTAAAGTTAGTTTAATAGTAGCATATTTAAATTTAAGTTAAAAAAAAGGTTTTAATTGCTTAAATTATTTTTATTAATTAATAATATGTTATCATGTTTATTCTTGTAAAAAATATGTGTTTATTCTTTAAGAAAACAAGGGAAAAATAAGGGACATTCCGAATATTTGTTTTGCTTTACCTATTTATGTAGGCTACAATTATTAAAAAAAAAATAAATAATAAAATAATGTCATTCAAAAATACCATTGGCCTGAGTAATTTTAACCATTATAGAATTGTGACTTTAAAGATTAGTCATTTAGGTGGTAAAAATACTGTGAAATTAATAATGGCATGGATTTTAGAGCATAACAACTGAAGGTTTATGAAACATTAGCCAATAAAGCATTTTTTTAAACAACGGAACTTAAAGTTGTGAACTAAAATATTATTTCAGCCATACAGCATGTGAATAAATAAAATTCATAATTTTCATAACATTTCATTATTCATAAAATGCATAACGTTTCTGGTGTTTGGATTTGTACTTCAATATAATGAGCTCCAAGTTTAAGAATAGTCCTAGACTTCTCTCTCTCTCTTTAACAGCATTAGCTCAATGATATACGTCTTCCCTCCGTTAGAATTTTCCTGCCTTGCTAAATGTTGGGCTCATGATCAATAAATTCGCCTCAATCTGATTCAGTAAAGTCAAACCGCAGACAGTGAAGCCTCGAGACCCGAAGAAGTTAATCGATCTGTTTAGATAAAATAACTGACAAAGATGTTATTTTCATTACAAACAAAATTTTCACAGCAGAAAGCAGCAATTAAAGATGTAGCTAATGCTTACAATGTTATTAGTTTGGCATGTGATATAGGGAAAAAGTTTACACATAGCTTAAGCCACTTTGAAACTCTCCTGTTATTTTTTTAAATTATTATTATTATTTTATATGCTTTGTTATGAACATAACATTTCAAACATACTGAAATACTTTATTCACTGGGTGAAGGCGGAGAGTGCTTCTGGTATCAGTTTGCGCGGAGGGGAAGTTGTTGCTTCTCACAGACTCTGCTGCGAGTGAGAGAGATGTTTCACCTAACGAAATGAAGACGACCACGGGAACACAAGCACAGCACATCCGCCAAAAATCACCCTGCAGCAATGCTCGTTCATGGACTCGCCAAGCTTTATTTTTGTAGGTTGCATGGCAGTAAATAATTCGATAATATGACCATGCAGTCAATACAGATATTTAATAAAAACATTAAAACAAGCAGGGCTGTAAAATAAAACAATAAAAAGATCGTTCCACACAAGTGGAACGATCCAACAAAAGACAGCAGAACACAGTGATGGATACACTGGACACGATCCCCATCAGTGAACTGATGCTCGTTCTGTTTATGATGAAATGTTCTGACACTGTGTTCAGATGATTTGACGTTATAGTGTGATGTCATCAAGTTTAGACACACTTTTCGCTGTGGGGCACAGATGACAACTTTCGCGTCCGGTGTAGACACACAGAAAGTTTCTGCTCTATTTACAAATAAGTTCTAAAAAAAAAAAAAAAATATCTAAACCAGCGGCATAACAAGATGGAAATATAAACTAGAAAATATATTAACAGGTCCTCCGTCCATGACACTGACTCACTGCGGATGGTTAGATGCATGATGGGCTAGTATTAAAAAAATAATAATAATAAAAATGTCTTTCCAGCATTTAGGTATAACAGTACTGTTTTTTTTTTAATCATCTTGTTGCAGTTATAAATTTGACTGCTAAATTAATGATAAAGAACTATATTAAAACTTGCTTTGTAAAATTTCTTCGTCATTTGAATATTGATTTAAAAATCGATTTAAATCATAAATCAGACTTTTTTTTCTAAAAAACAAAAAAAACAAAACTGGGATATTTTTTTAGGCCATATGATATTACCCTACTTTAAAAGCAAGTAAAGAAGGTTCCCTTTAAAATCACTTAAGTTGTCAATTACTAAAGCTTTTTTTTACATCGTGTGACTGTTGTTGATTATAATGAGAGAACTTGAGTTTAATCGTGAGGACGTTTTATTAATTCTTTAGAGTTTCAAAGATTTAATCGTGCCGGTTTAATTTTATTTGTTTATTGTTTTAGGCAAATTAGGCCTAAATAATGGGAACGAAATTATACAGTGCTTCACATTTAAACATGCAACAATTTCTTAATCAGTTTACAGACAAATGTCTTTTTCCCAATAAGTTATGTCAAAATAAAGGACAGGTAACGGATAACAAAAATGCATGTTGTTTTATTAAAGGAAAAAATATATTTATATTTAAAATATAAATAAAAATATAGGCATGATATATTAAAATATTGACATTTTGCATATTAATCCATGTAGCCTACCCCTCTAAAATAGGCTCCACTTTTAATGCTCCGATGCAAAGTAAACCACAATTTCTTTTGAATAATATAACGCATAATTAATATATAAATAATACTGCACACCTTTTAAATGTGTCAAATCTTAAATATGGTTTAATACCATGTAGCTTAGAAAATATAAGCACAGACTCAGGCACAGGCTTGACATTTATCCTGCTTGAATTAATTCTAATAAATGCACATAACTTTTTAAATACCAAACTTTCATCTGTGAATATTAAATATATTAAATATTTAAACTAGTGTTTTTCTTTCATTTTCCGTGACTGAAGCAGTCAAATGTAACACATCAGTGAGGCAAAACTGACGTCTATTTGCGAAAATATGCTGTGATGCGCTTGTTTTCAATGTCTACTTAGTACCTACCTTGTACCTTTTTTAACATTAAAATTTGGCTGGGTGGTTAATAACTAATTTTTCTGTGGTGTGATAAACTCAGAAAACGTATTTTTTATTGACTTTACTCTGACTTTAAAGCTGCAGTAGGGAACTTTTGACGCTCTAGCGGTTAATAAACAGAACTGCTTGCGTCTTGCGGAAGAACATTGTAGCCGGAGCTACTTCTCTCTGTTTATGTCTATGAAGAATCACAAAGGTACTGGGTTACTCCGCCGCGGTACCCCCGAAGCAATCTAAAATAATCCGAATATAAACACTTATTATAGGTGCACCCTAGTGATTCAGGACAAGCTAAAAACACGGTTTGGAAAATGGATTCATGATGTACTCGCTTATTATGTACATTTTTCCACATTTTGAACACAAACAAAGTTACGGACCGCAGCTCTGATTGGTTGATTTCTTACCGGGAGCGGATTAATTTCTGCAAATGGCAATAGGACCACTGGGAGGAGACAGAGGAGCTTGATTTTTTTCACAGATTATCTGTCTCATATTCTACTGTCAGGACATGATGACAGGTTTAAAAAAAATGTAAAAAATATATTTTTACAAAAGTTCCCTACTGCAGCTTTAAAGAGAGAATACAGACAAAGGAAACACAGGCTAGTGGACGTTCACACAACAGCAACACTGTTAAAAACAGTAGGGCCACAGTGTTACATGAACACTAGTACTAAACATTCCTTTTTAAAGTGGTTTACTTTGAAATTTAAGATGTTAACATTGATAATACCCTTTATCCATACCTGAGGCCAGCTCCAAGTAATCTCTGTCTTTGTAGTGGTGGAAATTATGATTCTTTCAAGAGATTCGTTCATTTTCAGTTCGTTCACCAAAATGATTCGTTCAGAATTGTTCACTGATTCGTTCAGTGATCATTTCTTCGTATTACACAAAATATGCCAGCAGGTGGCAAAAAAGAGTGTATTATGTGTTATGTATCAAGTCAACAAACGTATACACTTGTTACAAAAACTGATCTGGCTTTATTAAAATGATTGCATAATCGAATTCAATATATAAAGTCTAATTTAGTTGTTCAGATGAACAAAGCACAAGGTTTTCTTGCCTAATTAGCATTTTAATTGTTTGGTCAGAGAGTTTGTATATTATATATTCACATTCAGAAAACGGGGATTAAACGTGGAGTTCTGTATGCTAAATATAAAAACAAGCGTATGTGCACAGTACCTATAACTGCACTTTGCATTTTATGATATTGAAATGCTAAAGGGCAGACTAACCCAGTTTACTCTCATTCATTTCGTTCACGAACGAGATAATGTACCAGTTAATTTCATTCACGAACGACGTATCAGTTCATTCAATTCATTCACGAATGACATTTGTGCCAGTTCAGTCACTTCATTCACGAACGAGATGTACTATATCATTCAACTCATGCACAAACGACATGGGTACCAGTCAGTCATTTCATTCACGAACGAGATGTACTAAATCATTCAACTCGTTCACGAATGATAAGATTCTCTAGATCTCGTTCAGACTCATATGAAACTGTTCAGTGAAGGGCTTATTCGATCACTACATTCAACAAATCACATGCTCCGTTACATCTCATACTCGAAGGCTATTGGCTCGAGGTTGAGTAACTCTTTGACAGGATGAAACAGTTCAGGGAGCTACCCGGTTCACCGAGCTGCACATGTGCTGCTAATAGCGCCGCGCTGCTGTGGAGGGAGGAACTTCAGTGAATGAGAAATATGAGTCAGTGGATTGCGTGAACGAGAACGATTCGTTCACCTAAAAGATTCGTTCACAAAGAAGGATTCGTTCACGAACGACACATCACTATGTCTTTGGTCAGTGCTTAAATCTTCTCCTGCAGGTTTTCTATCTGCAGGTTAGCTATCATTAATTCATGCCACCTTTTTTGTTCTGTCAGCTGTGCAGAAGGCATGATGGACACATAATTTTATAGATTTTAGTGAGAGTGCTGTATCATTTCTTTGATGCTGTAATATTATAACATATTATGTCACATAGGGGAAAAATATTTTGTTAACTTACAAACTCAAATGTCATCATTCCTAATCAACAAAAAATAATGTGTAGAATTTTAAGAAAGTGTCAAAAGACGATAATGGTGGGTTTCTAGATTAAGCTGTAGATTTATCATTACATCACTTTCACCAGTCATATTATGTTGTAATTAATAAAAGCTCAATTTAATTTCAGCAGGATGGTCATCTGAAGTTTAAGGTGCCAATCAAAAGTAATCACAATTTTAGCTTATGAAACTTCTCACCATGGCCTGAATTTCTAAGAAATGGCTGTAAAGGATTGGTCCACTGTAGTGAAAATTCAGAAAATAAAACTAAATTATATTAAACAACTTGATTGATAATTTTTAATACAATCACAAGACCTAATTAAATATAACTGTTTACCTGTATCAGTGACTGGCATTACAATCACAAGACTTAATTAAATATAACTTTACCTGTATCAGTGACTGGCATTGCTTCAATTTGTTTTCTCTTTATTGCCACCACATTTAGAGCAAATGTGTGAGCTCCTCGATTTCTATAAAACACCATCACATTTTTAGCATTCTCAACTCCACAAATTAGTCACGTTTTTGCCGCTGTGCTACACTTCTATAGGTACACTGTTAGCTTTGGTGACATACACATGCCTATGATGGCAGGATTGTATGTTTCTTCAGTTTAAATTGAGAGAGCAGGATCATAGTTTCAAGTTAAATAATGTGGAGATCCCATCAATTTATGAAGCTTATTAATGTAGAAACATTAAAGTTAATTAGGTAGCTTCAGAGGAGAACACTTTTAAGAAGAAAAATGAAAAGTCAATTCAAGAGGATCACACATCTAAAGAAGCAGACAAAAGAAATGGATCAGTATGTTTGGTAAGAAAATTCTCAAATCTCAATCAGACACATGTCAATATTTAGTTACACTTTATTTCAATAGTCCGCTTTAGACATTCTACTAACTTTAAGTAACTTTGTAACTACATGTCAACTAATTCTCATTAATTTGTATCTACATGTCTACTAACTCTCAGAGTAGACTGTTAGGGTAGGTTTAGGGTTAGTATAAGTTGACAAAGAAAGTGTTAAAAGATGTTAAGCAAACAGTCTACTAATACTCTACTAACTGCTAGTTGACCTGTAGTTGCAAAGCTACTTATGCCGCGTTTCCACCGCAGGAACTTTACCCAGGAACTAGGGACTTTGGCCTGGTACTTGGTGTGTTTCCACCGCAGGAACCAGGAACTAAATAAAGTTCCGGGTAAAAAATGCCCCCCAGAAAGTCCCTGCTGGCGAGGTGGTACTTTTTCAAAGTTCAGGAACTTTCGGGGGCGGGACTTTGGCACTACACATGCTGATTGGTTGAGTTCACGCAGCATTGGTTGAGTTTAACCACCATTTATTCGGATCGACATTTTCAAAATATTACTGTTATTGTGTCATGAAATGTAATTTTAAAAGTATTTCAGGCGAGAATGTAGTGGTTTAAAACTCAAATCTGTTGTTTATTTATAAAGACAGCGCCTATTTAAAAATGTGTTTCGCCGATCTCGTAGACGGTGAACTCCACGCGATCAGCGGGAGCTCAGTCCTCATGTATCCACCGAGAAGCAGCCTCAAATCGGCTAGACCTTCTGATATGTGCCGCTGGCTCTGATGTCTCTTTAGTGGTTAAACATAAAATATAATTCAACTGCGGGGTAAATCTAACAGGTTTTCTTTGGTCTGCATTCAATTTATCTATATGTTAAAATGAAAATAAAAAAGGCAAGTCTATATAATATTTCGTTTCATTGTAATGGCTGTATATTACACATATCCCTGAACTAAGTACATTTCTGCAGCTGTTATTATGTTTAAATGAAAACTAAAGGAGGCAGTGGTATTTTAAATCCTATTTCGTTTTATTGTAAATATACTGAGGGGAAAATTGCAGTAGCCAAAACGATCTGAGTTCACGCAGCATTGGTTGAGTTCAAACACCATTTATTCGGATCATTTTCAAATATTACTGTTATTGTGTCATGAAATGTAATTTTAAGAGTATTTCAGGCGAGAATGTAGTTGTTTAAAACTCAAATCTGTGGTTTATTTAAAAAGACAGCACCTATTTAAAAATGTGTTTTGCCGATCTCGTAGACGGTGAGCTCCACTCGATCAGCGGGAGCTCAGATCTCATGTATCCGCAGAGAGCAGCCTCACTTCGGCTAGACCTTCTGATATGTGCCGCTGGCTCTGATGTCTCTTTAGTGGTTAAACATAATATATAATTCAGCTGCGGGGTAAATCTAACAGGTTTTCTTTGATCTGCATTCAATTTATCTATATGTTAAAATGAAAATAAAAAAGGCAAGTCATAATATTTCGTTTCATTGTAATGGCTGTATATAACACATATCCCTGAACTAAGTACATTTCTGCAGCTGTTATTATGTTTAAATGAAAATGAAAGGAGGCAGTGGTATTTAAAATCCTATTTAGTTTTATTGTAAATATACTGAGGGGAAAATTGCAGTAGCCAAAACGATCTGAGTTCACGCAGCATTGGTTGAGTTCAAACACCATTTATTCGGATCATTTTCAAATATTACTGTTGTGTCATGAAATGTAATTTTAAAAGTATTTCAGGTGAGAATGTAGTTGTTTAAAACTCAAATCTGTTGTTTATTTATAAAGACAGCGCCTATTTAAAAATGTGTTTCGCCGATCTCGTAGACGGTGAGCTCCACTCGATCAGCGGGAGCTCAGTCCTCATGTATCCGCAGAGAGCAGCCTCACTTCGGCTAGACCTTCTGATATGTGCCGCTGGCTCTGATGTTTCTTTAGTGGTTAAACATAAAATATAATTCAGCTGCGGGGTAAATCTAACAGGTTTTCTTTGGTCTGTATTCAATTTATCTATATGTTAAAATGAAAATAAAAAAGGCACATTTATATAATATTTCGTTTCATTGTAATGGCTGCATATACACATATCCCTGAACTAAGTACATTTCTGCAGCTGTTATTATGCTTAAATGAAAACCAAAGGAGGCATTGGTATTTGATATCCTATTTCGTTTTATTGTAAATATAGAGAGAGGAAATATACAGGATTCGCGTCGTCGCTGACATCACACTCCCCAGTCGAATGCACAAAGTCTGAACTAACTACCGATGATGCACATCCAAAATCAGCGTAATTATTATTATTATTTTTTTTAAATCAGCGGTACTTTGTATTGAGAAACGCGCGCAGACCTACGTCACCAGTCTATTTGCCTAATCTTCCCGGTACTTTACACCGCGGTGGAAACGCAGAAAGCAACAGGTCTGGGGGGAAAAAAGTTCCTGGGAAAAAAAGTTCCTGGTACAAATGTTCCGGGTAATTTCGGTGGAAACGCGGCTTTACTGTTAGTAGAATGTCTAAAGTGGACTATCTGAATAAAGTGTTACCCAATATTTAGCTGTTCAAAAGTATCTCTGTGTGATTTTATGTGCTTCATTTACAGGTGATAGTCCCACTGGGACAACGGCTGGATGGTATGAAATTTACATGCTATAAAACCATTAGATACATTTTCAGTTTATAACCATGTGTATTTAAAAATCTTAAACTATGGCATACTCTCCAATCGTCTTTGCTGATTTTAATGGAGCGTTTTGGATATGTCGTCACATTTTACTAGAACGAGGGAGTATATGATAGCAGGGAAAACAGCATAGAACAGAAGGCAAAAAATAGCAAACATAATTTCTTCTTTTTCAAAACAAAAATTATCACATCGTTCAAAGGGTTTGCTTAAATAAATAAAGATGGATAAGTGGATGGTCAGAAGCTAGAACCTAATTTAACAACTGACTGTCAGCTGATATTTAAGAACCCATTGTGAAATGCTTTTATAAAATAATGCCGGGATAATAGTAAATGTAGTGATGTTTACATTCAATAGATTTTTCTAGACAAAAATTTTGCTACATTCACTATTTTTTGCCAAAATGTTACACCTTTTGTGTTCTTATCAATGGCAAATACTGTAAATACAGTGAATCAATATAAATACATATGGCATATATATTACTGTGGCCTCACTGTGTGAATCATAAAGTCATAATAAAAAAAAAAATCATTACTCATGTATTATACTGTATACATGTATTATGCATAAGATACAGATCTAATCTGATTTGTATATTAATATGGATTAATAAATACTTTATTTTTTAACTGGCAGTACGGGAGAGGAAGAATGAATGGAGGATGGAAGAGAAAGAAGTGGGTATTAGGATGTTGAATGTCAAGAATTAAGAAACTGTAAGTGGGAAGCCTATTCTTAAGCTTGTGGAAAAAGGACTCAAAGACATCTTGTCCCCTTGATCACCCATCATGTAATTCCCGGGTCCTTTGTCATCAGTGACGAGTGGTGTGCCCACTGCATACTGTCAGTTCTAGGGTATGATCCTCACCCTGTTAACCACAACAGGTGGTATGTAGAACCACATTCAGGTGTACACACCCATCTTATTGAAAGACCCTGGAGAATATACACAGAGCAGATCTGGAGGCTTAGGATGAACGGGACTAAAAGCATGCTATCTGATCACATCAATGTAATTGAGTGGTATGAATGGCTTGCTAGGTAGATTAATTCATGGCATTTCAAAACTGTATAAGTGAGTGTGTGTGTGTTTTATTTTACAAAAATTTCAATGGTTGTGTGATATTTTTACCTGTCAGGCCATCTTTTCGTTGTCATGTCAAGCCATGTTAATAAAAATAAATGTTATGTCCTGTGTTGTGTCTGCTGTGATCCTTACAAAAGAAGGTTAAGAGATGGCCAACTTTTAAAGTAATGGATCATTAACCCATTACCTGTCACCCCCCATTTTCAGCATGGAGAAAAATGACACACAAAATTAAAAGGTTGCTCCTCATGAGTCTTTCTTACTTGATACATAATCAACATATGTTCACAAAGCTGACACTTCAAAATTTACTGTTCAGGAATCAGAATCACTCAAATTGTTAAGATAAAAAAATATATATAAACTCAAACATGAAAACAAAAATAAAAAATATGAAAAAATGTTGATGTAGGATATGATTTTAGAAACATAATGAAGCTAAAGCCAGAAGTCTACTAATACTTCATTTGATATTGAGATCATAATCTCACAACTGCTCCCTGGGTGCCACAGCATAAATGGCTGGCCACTGCTTCAGGTGTGTGTGTGTGTTCACTGCTGTGTGAGTGCACTTTGGATGGGTTAAATGCAGAGCTCAAATTCTTGGCTGTATGTCACGTCATTAAAAAGTGAAGTGAGTGAAGTGACATTCAGCCAAGTATGGTGACCCATACTCAGAATTTGTGCTCTGCATTTAACCCATCCAAAGTGCACACACACAGAGCAGTGAACACACACACACACACTGTGAACACACACAATGTTTCAATCACAATATACATTTACCCAACTATTATCAAAAGTCTTTCAATAAAAAAAAACAAAAAAAAACATTTCTTTACCACCTTATGTGAATTAGTATGACAAAATGCATTATGAAGAAGAGCTGCACCTGTTGCAACTGCATTAGATCTAACATTAGCATCAAACTACTTAAGACAATTTATGATTATTAGTACACTTTTACTCAAAACTCACTTTTAACCCTGATCGAGTGTTTGTAATAACTTCCTTTTGTGATCTCATGTGTAATTTGGTCATTTACGGTTGTAAAAATATGCTATTTATATCGCTGCACAGATTAGCATTTCTGATGTACATTTACAATATTGATATAAAAATGCCCCAAATCTCAAGAAAATCACATATCAACCATTTACTAACGTAATCGTTTGTTTAATATTTGGATATTTCCTGGGTACAGAGGTTTCTCTGTGTTGTTGTGGTCAAATATCAACATGGAAGTATGAAGGAAATGCATCACAGGATGGGACGGGGTGGGATATGATGCACAGCAACATGTCATTTTCCAGCATGATGGAGCACCATTTCACAAAGTAATATTGAAAAACAAGTGGCTTTAAAGATCATTACATCATTACATCTGTGGCCAGGCAACTCCCCGATCTCAATCCCATACAGAACCTGTGGTCAGTCATCAAAAGGCTAGTGGACAAGCACAAGCACACAAATTGTGATCATCCCCGGGATCCGAAGGCAAGAATGGATTGCCATTAATCAGGATTTGGCCCAGGAGCTAATATCCTGCATGCCAGAGCAAATTGCAGAGGTTATGAAGAAAAAGTGTCAACACTGTAAATATTGACTATTTTTATTTGCCAATAAAAGCCATTAAAACTTACAATATGCTTATCATTGTTTTCCATAGAAACATAGAAAAATAATCTACAAATACTGAAGCAGCAAACTTTGCCAAACACAACATATATGTCACTGCCAAAACTTTTGGTCCTAACTGTAAGCACAAAAATTACATCATATCATTATCCAAAAATTAAAAATGAATATTATAAATATTAAACATGGTCAACCATTTAACCAGCCTGACCAGTCAAATGACTGTTAACTAATGCTGAATTCTAATTAATGTCCTCATATGAGCACATTAGTATGAATGAGGCTTGTGTGAACAGCATATGTTTTTATGCTCTTACCTCCTCAGCACACTGCTTGGTCATCTTTAAAATAAAATAATCAGATGTTTAGTCCACAAATAAGCTAACTGCACATGTTCATAAAGTGACTGTTCTGTCTCTGTGCATTTTACACATTTGACCTTAATGACAAGATCAGAATAACAATAAATGTGCACAATATTTTTTTATTGAATAATCAGTTTAACACAAAAAGGATACAACACAATGTGACACAAACTGTTGCTGTATGTTTAGGTTGTCTGGCTGTATGGTGACAGAGGAGGGATGTTGTTATGTGTCTTCAGCTCTGACTTCAAACCCCTCACACTTGAGAGAGCTGGATCTAAGCTACAATCACCCTGGAGATTCAGGAGTCAAGCTGCTCTCTGAAAAGCTGGAGGATCCAAACTGCTCACTGGATAAATTAAAGTATGTTGAGCAGGAAGAGGTTTTAGGTTTTATTGTTTAAACTGTTCAGTGTATCTGGGTGAGTCTATGTGTTTTTAGAGAATGCAGCAATATATTTAGGATTTAAAGAGCACTAGTCTTCTTTAAGTCTTCTAGTAAAATCTTAACTAAACTGCTCAAACAAAACAAATGAACAACAAAACAGTACATTAACTCACCCCCTAATTGGCCTCAAATCAGAAGAAAACAGTGAAATACAATGAAAATGGCAGCCACCTCCCTAAAGCTTCTAAATAAGGTAGAAACATTTTCAAAATGATAACTTGTAAAAGAAGGAACAAAAAAACCCTGACTTTAACGGGGACATCAGATGCCCATTTCCCACAAGTTGGTATGATTCTTTAGGGTCTTCATGAAATGTCTGCAACATACTTTGGTTAAAATTCCTCAATGGTTGTGTAAAACAACACCCTTTTTACCTAGTCAAAAATAGCTCTGTTCACAGCGAGCCGTGTCTCTTTGAATGATAATGAGCTACCGCTCCCAAGCAATCACCCCGAGTACCCTAGCAACAGCATAGCAACATCTTAGAAACCACCCTGAGTACCCTAGCAACTGCATAGCAACACCCTAGCAACCACCCAGAACACGTTATCAACCACAAAGCAACCACATCATGGAGTACTCTGTATAGTAAATGCATAGCAACAGCAATCTGTTTACTGACTGAATGTGACTCTGTTTGTGTTTTCTAGTGTGGATCATGGAGGTGAATCCAGGATTACAGCAGGACTACAGAAATGTACGTCTACACACACTCAGACACACTTACACACACCCAAACACACTCACTTCATACCTGCAAACTGCGCACCCAGCGCAGGCCAACCCTTTATAGCTTGATGATATTAGTTATATTAGTTATTACTAGGGGTGTAACGGTTCACAAAATTCATGGTTCGGTTTGATACGATACACTGATGTCACGGTTCGGTTCGGTACGTTTTAGATACAGCAAAATGTAAAAACATCTCAACTTTTCAGAATGCCGCAAGCGCACCGCGGGTCATGTGTCAAGAACTAACCAATCAGCTTCATCCTTTCCCGTAACAACGTTGAGAGCTCAGCCAAGATGTAGGAACAGCTGATCATAGTTGTATATGGATTGCAATTTTGAAATAAATTTAGTAGCAGAGTTACTGCAAGCGATTTTTAGAGCTGCAAATCCATTTATCCTTCGCTGAAATTTCCGCGTCTCATGGAGAGAGCACGTCATTGTTGCTTAGCAAAGACAGACGCCTCATGAGCGCTTCTGCCCGAGCGCTTTGGAAAGGAGGAGAAAGACACGCTTAGCGTTTTACATGCGTTTTTAGGCACGATATGTGAACGGCCCCTAAGGCGCTCGCTCACTCAGCACGCGCTGAAGGCTCGTTGCAAAATGTCTAATGCATTTAACAGACCAGAAATATAAGATCCTAAAATAACCAACAGGTCTGGTGTGGGTGCACTTTGGATTCCCTGTAAGCTATAATACCGGTGTCTAAATGCTGCAGGGATAGTTTGTTGCGTGCTTGTTTCTCCTTTTTTTCGTCTTTTCCCAGATACTGACACATATATCCCAGATATTCCCGCTGGTGTTTTTTTTTTTTGTATTCCCGCTGGTGTACCCTGTCATGTTGCAGATGCAACATACCGTTGTTTTTTTATCCACCACTCTCTTGCCATCACCATTATAGCTTAAAGGGAATCCAAAGTGCACCCAAACACCAGACCTGTTGGTTATTGGATGATCTTCTCATTTCTAGTCTGTTAAACGCATTGGCTATTTTGCAACGAGCCTTCAGCGCGTACTGAGTGTCAGGGGCGTTGCCTGTTACGTCGTTTGGGTTATTGGGCTACCTTGTTGAACGCATATCATAATATTTCTCTCTCTCTTTTTTTTTTTTTCTTTTCAAATATAATTAATTACTCCAACGAACCGTTCGGTATACGTAATGCGTACTGCGTACCGAACCGAAAGCGTCGTACCGAACGGTTCAATACGAATACGCGTATCGTTACACCCCTAGTTATTACGCATCAAAAAAAACCTGCGTGCCTCTGTCATTGGGGGAAAAAAAAGAGAGGCAGAAAAAGCCATAAAGTAAGGAACTGCTTTGTATTTATTTACATTGCATTTTGTGTTCATTTAAAACTTGTTCTTTTAAAAACATTAAAAATGTTCTTTTGTGATACTGTTCTTGTATATACATTTTTACACTAAAAGCTGTTTTGCACAGACATTCATTGCAGCCCACTTTGTTATTGTTCATTGACTTGAAGGGGCTGATGTCCTATTTGCAAAGTTTACAGTAGTAATAGTTTGTAGTATGTAGACATTTCCATTTTATTAATTCTAATTTTATCTACTTTAAATATTTTTTGTTTTCTATCAAAATGTTCTTGCGTGATAGTGTTTGTAGTAAAAGCTGTTTTGAAAAAAATCAGGGCATCAAAACACACAGTTTATTTTTTATTTATCATTTATAAAACAAGATACACAACATCCTGATTTTTTGCTGATTTACAAGGACATATGTCCTGGAAAACAGAAACCTGAATTATGAGGACAGTGTGATGTCACGATGACATCACCGCTCATTAGAATATGACCAATACACACAAACATGACAACACCCTGCACTACAAAGACTACAAAGCAGGGTTTACTAGGACTGTGAAGTCATAATAATAAACTAAGTGTAATTATTTTGTTTAAGTGATTAAGTGAATAATTATATATTATATGAACAAAATAACATTGTTTTATATAATTAAACCAATCCAAACTGTATATTTATATACATTTACTGCCAGAGCAAAAAAATTTATTTGGCAGTTTAGACTGTAGATATACGTTTAATATTGTCAAAAAAACTAAAAATGTTGCTTTATAATTCTGTGAATAATCGCACACAGTGTGAAGAGCTGCACAGGGACCTGTTCTTTAAATTCAAGAGTTATCTCATCATATAGATGTGCTGCTTGATCAGTCTGAATACCTTTAGAAATACAATGTGTTAGACTCGATGAGTGCAGTATATAACAACACATTCACAATGAATCCTGCTGGAGACAGATTTTAAAGAAACAGACTCACTCAAACACTGATTACAGAGAAGAGACACTTCCTCATCTGAGTGAGGGTAACATCCATGCTGGATTTACTACAACAGCTTCAAAACAGTCCATGTACAGATACATTTGGGTCGTCTCACAAACAATGCAGATACTTCTTACCAAATAAACATTTAAAATAAACAAAAACCCATTTCTATTTCATGACTTTAGACGGGACACACAAGCCGTCGGGTGAGAGTGTGTGGGGCTAGTTTAGTGTTTGGTGTGTTCCTCACGTCAGCGCGAGTGAGATCTCAGTTTAGTGAACGAGTCAGTGCTCGAGAATTAAAGAGAAAGAGATGAAATCCAGTAAGTCAATGAAGACACCATTCTTTTTATTTTTTGTCTGTGTGCTGTTGTCTCTGTACTGGAAGCTTATGTCACTTAAACAAATTCTGTGTATTCACAAGCACACTTGACAATAAAGCTCTTTCTGATGCTGTCAAATACAGAAAATGGAACATTTGATTCAAAACTAGTTCAATGAAGAAGTGTATGTAAGCTACAACAGCAGCAAGGAAGATGAGTTAATTTGAGACATTTAAAACCAGAAAAGAAGGATTACAAATATAGTTGTAAAACCATCATTATAAAGTGCAACAATCTTTGAGAACTAAGCGGTAAAAACACAAAACACTCCTGGCTCAGACTCTTCAGCTTTATTGCACTGAAGACACTGATTTACTTTGCCTCTGTAGAGTCTGTTTCATCATTCTTCTCTTCCTGTCAGTGGTCTCACAATCTTCAACTCTTCCAGTCACTGAAACAAGAAAGAAAAGTACTGTAAACTGCTCTGACATAACTCTTACAGTTTGCTTTATACCATGCTACTGAATGCATGCGATGTCTATAATAACTCAAAAGTCTGATAGGTTAGTTTTAAAAGGCCTTACAATAAAAGTCAGACAGAGAAACAGGATTATGAGTTTGCTGCTTTAATTATTAGAATAGATTTACTGGTCCCACTTTATATTAAGTGTCCCTAATACCTGTGTATTTGCATAGTAACTAGATGTGTCTGTAGTATGTAACCACAGTGTAAGTACACATTGGTACATGGTATCTACAGCTCTAATGTCTGTGTAACTACTCACATGTAACAACCCACTGAATGGTATCTGTGTAAGTACAGATGTGTAAAGAAAGCGGTACACTTTATATTAGATTGATCATGTAATTACTCTGATGTTACACAGCAGTGGCCAGTAAGTTAGGCTTTCCCTAGGTTGGTGTCCAGAATGTTACACTTTATATTAAGTGGACAGTTCCTGAGGAGTTACCATGTAAGTACACCAACTCCAACTCAAGATCTAACTCCTCACACTTCACATATCCCTAAACCTACCCATCTCCAAACCCTGCATCAAATGGTTCCAATTACTCTTATACATATTGTTGTTACAGAATGTAATTAAATATGTCCTGTTACACATTTGTACTTACACAGATACCATTCAGTGTGTTGTTACATGTGTGTAGTTACACAGACATTACAGCTGTAGATACTATGTACCAATGTGTACTTACACTGTGGTTACATACTACATATCTAGTAACTATGTAAGTACACAGGTATTAGGGACACAATATAAAGTTAATATTAATATTAATAGACTAAATTATCCAGTCCCATGCCATGCTGGTTTGGTCTGGTCAGAGGAAATCTGGCCCTCGACTGAGTCTGGTTTCTCCCAAGGTTCTTCTCCATTTAAAGTTTTGGTTCTTTGACGCTGTCGTCTTTGTCTTGCACAGTTGGACACTTTATTGCTGACAATATTGTCGACTTTTTAAAGACAACTGAACTGGATGATGAAATCACTGAATCAACGATAATTTGACTTTGAAAAATTAACAGATGACATAAGATATAAAAAAGTTGCTAACACTGATACTAAGATCAGATGTACAGCAGCAATAAACAGCAAGCTAGAGGTTTATCATTATAGTGGATGGATCTTGATTGAAAGTTTAGAGCAGATCCACATATTCACTGAACAGTTTCTAGTGAAGAGGAATACTGTAGTGCTATTGGCAGCTACTCTAGAGGTGTGAATCTTGTTTAACCTGTTTGCCACTGATATTAAATATCTACACATATAGAACTAGTATACTGTACACTGCACAGTGTAGTCACCCCTTCAAACGCTTTCACATTGTTAAATCACAGCCTTATTTAAATTCAATCAATCTGCACTCACTGCACGAATCCAAGAGCCACATTACAGAAGTGTCCTTATTCTAGAATCATATATTATCTGTGTAGTGACTATGATGATTTCAGTTAGGATCCCTGTAATGATAAAAACTTCCTATTCATCCGGAAGAAGGAGGCGGGAACTGGCGCACAATCAAAATCATTTTAATTATTCAAAATAAATACAAAACAGCGCACCAGCCCCTCGCGGCCGACTGGTGCGCATAAATAAAAAGCAAAACATAAAATAATATCCCAGGCCTGGTCCTCTCTCGTCCTTCACGGTCGTCACTCCAGTCTTATATCCTTCCATCTCCTACGTGGGACTCGAGACAGGTGGTGGGGCGCAGGTGCAGCTCATCTCGAATCACTACACCTGGCCTCACTCCTCGTTCCCACGTCTCTAGGCCCCGCCCCACTCGTCACATACCCCCATCGCCCCTCGCAGGCCGGGGGGTACCCTCGAGACTGCGCTCTACTCCCCCCCCCCCCCTTCCCTACGGGGGGGCCGCTCACGGGGACCTGCAGGAACCTGGGGGTAGGACAGACGAGGCGAGAGAAAAGGAGATGGAAGGAGGAGCGACAAGGACGAGAGAGGGGAGAGAGAAAAAAAAAAAAAAAAAAAATTCCGGTTCCCAGACGCACTGCTGCTCGGCCCTCCACCAGCTGGGTGATCTCCTCCGCGGTGCCTGGCGGTGGCACTGGACGGCCCTCGGCAGACGGCACGACACTCCTCCGCCGCCTGGTGGACGGCGACGGCTCCTCCGGTTTTGGGCAGCGGCAGGAGTCCCCCGTTCCCTGCAGCAGGCTCCGGCCCCCTGGCGAACGGCGCCGACTCCTCCGCTCCCTCACGGACGGCAGCCGCCCCTCCATATCGTGGGCGGCCGGCAGCGAGCTCGCCCGTCCCCGGCAACTCGCTCCAGCCCACCGCCTCGAGCGTCCCTGGCGGCACATACCTCGCCAGCTCGAGGGCAGCGCGGATTCACCACAGAGGCGAGGGATCTTCAGCAGCGCGTCCCTTCTTTCCCCCGGGCTTCGTCACCACTGTAATGATAAAAACTTCCTATTCATCTGGAAGAAGGAGGCGGGAACCGGCGCACAATCAAAATCATTTTAATTATTCAAAATAAATACAAAACAGCGCACCAGCCCCTCGCGGCCGACTGGTGCGCATAAATAAAAAGCAAAACATAAAATAATATCCCAGGCCTGGTCCTCTCTCGTCCTTCACGGTCGTCACTCCAGTCTTATATCCTTCCATCTCCTACGTGGGACTCGAGACAGGTGGTGGGGCGCAGGTGCAGCTCATCTCGAATCACTACACCTGGCCTCACTCCTCGTTCCCACGTCTCTCGGCCCCGCCCCACTCGTCACAATCCCCTTTAGGATAAAACCTATAAAAGAGCAGCATTTCCACACATCCCTCTTTCTCCCAGGTGATGAACATTTATGAATTATGGAGGCTACCATAGTCTTGAAAACTTTCCATATGTAGCTTGCTCTCTCTTTTTTAAAATACATTATAATAGCTAGATATGTACATTTTGCCAAATCAAGTTAACAATTTGAGACTTACAAGCAAAGCTTCAAAAATGAGCTCATATTGACCTGTACATCTGACACCAATCCACTTAAAAGACGACATCCACGATCTCATGCAAACTCTGCACTTGTCCAGGCATGACACATTTGTATGAAGTCATGTTTGTGACACTGTTTAGTGGCAGGTAAGAAGAATGGTTTAGAAAATGTTTACCATCAACAACTGAATTTTAACACACAAGCATCTAAACATTTTTAGAGTACTGAACTTGTCCACAATATATTATGTTGTCAGTTCAGCTAAGAGCTTTAACATTCCATCTGTCAAATTACATATCTTACTTTTTATTTTTTAGATTCATTTTGTAAAATTAAACTTGAATTTTCTAAATTATTAATTTAATTTAAATTAAATGGGCCATGAACTAAGAAATCCCACCAATTCCACATCGCAGTTTTTTTAGCCCTGCCAAATGCTGCCTGTTTGGTCACGCGCACCAATTCCACTGTAAAGGAAACAGGTCAATTTAGCTCAAAGGGAATCGTTTAAGATTTTAAAGGGAATTTGAACAGAATCACTGTTTCACGGCTGATCACTGAGACGCCCTGCGATTCACTGAACAAGCCGTTTAACATCAAATCTGCACTGGATATTAATATCCAAACTATAGTGAAAACACTATCAATTAGCACAGTAACAAGATCGGCAGTTTAAGACGTTAACTTGTAAGCACAAAACACAAGATACTTCTCTTTTCAATATAAATAAGGCTTTATTAGATAAATCTAAGACATATAAACTAATCTAACACATAAACGCACGCACTCACACATTCACACAAGTTGCAGGAAGATCGAAAGTTAGGGAAAGATGAGTTTAAGAGAATGGAAATATGGAATCCCAAGTTTACAGCAATACGTTAAATTGCATAGACATGAACAACCATCAATCACTTAATTAACGCTCGCATTGAGTTCCTCAATGGGGTTAAAATTATATTAGATTCACCAGTAAAGGTCACGGTCTGGAGGTTACTTTTTCTTCCACTCTTTTTCCTTCCACTCAACTTTCTGTTGACATGCTTGGATACAGCACTCTGTGAACAGCTTCTTTGACAATGGATGTTTGTGTCTTGCCCTCCTTGTGAAGGGTGTCAATTATTGTCTTCTGGACAACTGTCAGATCAGCAGTCTTCCCCATGATTGTGTAGCCTAGTGAACCAAACTGAGATACTGTTTTGAAGGCTCAGGAAACCTTTGCAGGTGTTTTGAGTTGATTAGCTGATTGGCACATTAACATATTTTTAATTTGTTGAGAGTGAATTGGTGGGTTTTTGTTAAATGGTAGCCAAAATCATAACAATTAAAAGAACCAAAGTCTTAAAGTACTTCAGTCTGTTTGCATTGAATTTATTTAATACGAGTTCACAATTTGAGTTGAATTACTGAAATAAATGAACTTTTCCATGACATTCTAATTTGAGATGCATCTGTATTTACAAGTAAGGCACAATTTGACAAAGGATTTTCAGAAAGTCTCAAACTAAAAGACGATGATGTGCCAACTATATTGGATCTGATGGTAATGTTGACAGTAAAAGTGTCAATTACTCTTTTAATATGTAGTCACTAATGCTTTAGTCTGTTATTACAAATCATTTGATATGTACTGAATATTTATGTGTTTTTAACCTAAATCACAGCAGCGTCCATCTGTGAAGGATGTAGACTGTCATACATACACAACTGTTATCCAATCACAGCAGTGGCCGTTTACTTCCAAGTCTACTCTTCACCACGCCTATTCAAACAGAGATGTCAGATGAGCAGGGTTAAAAGAGGGCAGAAAATAGCCTATTACTTCTAAATTGCTTTTTTTTTTTTTTTTACATACAAATCAGGATAACATTATAAGTGGAGCTCAGAGAACAGTACAAAAAAACAAAGGCAGTTCATGACCCCTTTAAAATGAAACAAAGTGCAGTTTTGGTTGTTTGGACACCACATAATGAAGTGCATTTATCATACATATGCTACAAATATTGTGTAGCCTATGATTTCAATACAATGTCCTGACAAATCATTCTGTCCTTGCAATACAGTGTGTTTTCTGTTTAACTGTGTGTAACTCAACCACAAGTCTCTATGTCAACTTTCTATTTTGTAGATATAAAGTAAGCACACTCAACTAAAATGACACAATACCTGTTCTTTACTTGGCAAGGGTCTTGTCATCTCAGTAACGGCATCTTTGTTCATCTGTAAAAGAGACAGCCCCGCTAACAACATTCCGTAACTGTCATGTAACTGCAACGTAATCTGGTGACCAAAGTTTCGTCGTGGCGACGTGTGGCAACCGGAAAAGTGAAAGGTGCGTATACGTCGCCACAACGTAACTTTGTGACGTTGCCAGTAAGTAACTGCGATGTCGTGGCAACGTCGCGGATCGGTAGTCATGTGCTGGTAATTAGTTGGTCATTTTTTAGAATTATTTAGTATTTTATGGGCGGACATGCAGTAGTTAAACCTAATTTATGTCCTCATATGCTCAAACTACTTTAAAGGCTGTTTTAGCAGCTGTGAATGATGAATACAGACTCAAATGAATTCAGTTTATTAACACATATGAACAGTAATACAACCAAATTATAAATAAAAACATAGGACATATAGAAGAAATATGAAATGAAACAGCGAATGAAAGCAATCGGCCCATACAGAAGCACATAGATTGAAATATATTAATAATAAATACATTGAACATATATTTAAATATCTATATCATTCTGTAAGCATCCAGGGTCAAAATATTATGCACAAATATGCAAGTCTTAGGGGCCGTTCACATATCGCTCCAAATCCAAGATGGCGCCTGTGTTTGGCTTGGCCATTGTTGCATCGTTTTTGTGTCAACTTTTTACGTTTGTACTCACCCTATATGTAGCCATATCAGCCCTATCGTCTGATTATTGTGTCTCTGCTGCTCGGACTTATGATCGACGCTCGTTGTTGGACATCAGAGTGTCTATGGAAAGTCTCTTTGAAAACTGGGAAAGTTTCAGACAAACTTTTCCACCCCCGCTCGTGCGTCGTCCCTCGTCACCTGAGTACCGGGGCTCCTGTTTACAACCAGAGATCCTGGGAATCCTAAGAAGAGACCGAAGAAAAGGGGCTGCAGAGCTGGCGCTCAAGTCAAGAAAAGGCGACAATCCTGGACGGGGGTGCCCTGGCTCTATCGTGGAGAACGATTGCGGTGGTTGCGGCCGATTTTCCTCCTAAATGTAGATGAAAATGCTCCACAGCTGCAACGCCCCGGGATGCTTCTACCGGTTGGATGTGAACCTCTTTTGTATCAGCAACCTGTTGATGTGATCGCTGACCTGCCATTAGGGCTGCACGATTCTGGATAAATTGAGAATCACAATTTTTTTGGTCTCATAGAGAGATCACGATTCTCCTACAATTCTTTTTTCAATTATTATTACTATTATCATTATCACAAGTATATAAATTAATACTTTTATTTTGCAAGGATTCTTTAAATTGATCAAGTGTGACAAAGACATTTGTAACAAAATATTTCTATTTCACATAAATTTTGTTCTTCTGAACTTTCGATCAAAGAAACCTGAAAAAAATCTACTCATCTGTTTTCAACAGAACAATAATAATAATAATAATAATAATAATAATAAATGTTTTTTTGAACAGCAAATCAGAATATTAAAATAATTTCTGAAGAATCATTTAACACTGAAGACTGGAGTAATGATGCTGAAAAGACAGCTGTGCATTACAGAAATAAATTACACTTTAAAATACATTCAAGTAGAAAGCAGTTATTTGAAATTGTAAAAATATTTAAATACTTTACTGTTTTTGCTGTACTTTGGATCAAATAAATGCAGTTTTGGTGAGCAGAACTTTAAAAAACATTACACATCTTGTGGTTCAAAAACTTTTGACTGGTAGTGTATATATAATATATTTAAAACCCCAGGTTTTTTATATTAGAATGATGAGAAAAAGTTGTTTAAATCACTGATTCAATGACTCACTCATAAACCTACTTCCCTTGTTTCATTATTGGATGAATCAGCGTTTTTGAACAATTCAAAAAGGGATTTGTTATATTTTGATCGCTGCCATATAGACGTCAGTGTTTATATTCTGTGATAATATAAATGACTGTAAGACAGAAATATTACTGTGTAGTTGAAAAGACAGTTTGTGAAGATGTTTCTTAACCAAACATGCTAACTGCTCTCTCTCAGCGGCAGTGCGAACACGGATTTGAATGATCCAACTTTGTCAAAGGTTTAACAGACTCTGGGAATCGTTGTCATTAAGAAATGAGATCGAGAGGGTGTCTGAATCGAGATCGCAATCTTTTAACGATTAATCGTGCAGCTCTACCTGCCATTACCGATGTCTACTTTGCTGTCTGACCAGCAACAAACCAGTCGCCGTAACTGGAGATCTCGTGACTGCGTCAGCCGTTTACGGTCAGTTCCGTCACAATCAGCTGTTGTTGATGCCGGCCTGCCAAACGTTACATTACTCCACTTTGCCTTGCTCAATGCTTGTTTCATTTCTAACAAATCATTTATTCTTAACGAGCTTTTTGTTAACAATAATATTGATTTTATGTTCCTTACGGAAACGTGGCAAAGGGAAAATGAGTTTATTCACTTAAACGACCTCTGTCCTGTTGGCTGCTCTGTTACTGGGATGCCCCGAATGGCACGTCATGGTGGTGGGCTTGCTGTAGTGCAAAGTGACAGTTTCATATGTAGAGTGATAAACTCTGAAAGTTTTTCCTCTTTTGAATCACAGATGCTCAAAGTAGGCTCTTCTAATGTTTTTTATAGTGTGTTAATTTACCGTCCTCCTGGCCCTCCAGGCAACTTTCTTACTGATTTTACTGACTTTTTATCATCTATCATCAAACTTGAGAAGGTTTTAATTATTGGGGACTTTAACCTGCACATTGATGATTTTACATGCAACTCAGCTGCTAATCTTCTTTCTATTACAGATTCTTTTAATTTCATTCAGCATGTTACTGGACCCACGCACATTAAGGGTCACACACTGGACCTCTTGGTCTATAGTAAATACACGTGTGGAAGATGTACATGTGAGTGACCATAGCTGTGTGTTTTTTAATATTAACTTTCTTCAAGATCCTCCGCCCCAGAGAATTATGACACAAAGGCGGATTATTAATCATGACACTGTCGAGAGGTTCTCTGCCTTGTTTGACTCAGGTTCTCTGATGGGATGCACTGATGTTGATGAGTTTATCCAGTCCTTTAATGGTCAGTGTTTATCAATTCTAAATAAAGTAGCACCAGTTAAATCAAACACTGTGTCTCATAAAAAACCCTGTCCTTGGATTGATGAAGCTATCCAAAGTTTTAGGAGAAATTGTAGAAAAGTTGAGAGTCTTTGGAAATCTTCTAAGCTCAAGGTTCATAGGCTCCACCTTAAAGACCTAAGGGTTACCTTGAATGAGATGCTGAAAAATGCAAGAAATAACTTCTTTTCTCAGCTTATATCCTCGAATAAGCGAAATCCCAGAATTTTATTTGACACTATCAATAAAATAGTTTCTCCAACTAGCCCTCAAACAAATGTGTTAACTAAATCTGACTGTAATGAATTCCTTCACTTTTTTGTTAATAAGATCAGTGATGCTAGGGCAAACATTGTTCCATCATTGGCCCAGAACTCTGCCTGTGAACTGCCTCCTGCTCATTGTTGGTCCACCTTTACACTCGTGACATTACATGACATCAGCTCTCTGCTACATTTTATGAAATCATCATTTTGTCCAATGGATGTTGTCCCTACTGTGGTATTTGTACAAGTATTTGACTCCATTGGCCCCTCTATTGTTGAGATGATTAATTCTTCATTTTTAACTGGTGCTGTTCCTAGTTTTTTTTAAACATGCTGTTGTAACGCCTGTAAAAACTAATCTGGATCCGCTACAACCTATAAGCTATAGGCCAATATCTAAACTTCCATTCATGTCAAAAATTCTAGAAAAGGTTGTAGCAGAGAAACTCACTCTTTTTCTAGAGAAACATGAGTTATTTGACAAATTCCAGTCTGGTTTTAGAAAAAAACATTCCACAGAAACGGCATTACTTAAAGTCTCGAGTGATATTATGATGTCAGCTGACTCCAAAGAATATACAGTGCTGGTTTTATTGGACCTCTCATCTGCTTTTGACACCATTGATCATAGTATTATGATCAATAGACTTCGTGATATGATTGGTATGTCTGGAACAGTTTTACAATGGTTTTCATCCTACCTGACTGGTAGAAGCTTTAGTGTTTATGTGAATCAGATTATGTCTGAAACTGCTGAGTTGTCGTGTGGGGTTCCTCAGGGTTCTGTCTTGGGACCTATTTTGTTTCTTTTGTACATATTTCCTCTTGGTCAGATAATTAGCCAGTTTAGTGACATATCTTACCATCTGTATGCGGATGACATTCAACTGTATTGTTCCTTTAAGTAAACTGAGTTCTTTAAATTGTCTTCTTTAACCAACTGCCTGACTAGTATCAAACAGTGGTTGTGTGAGAACTGTTTGCTCCTAAATTCTGACAAAACAGAAACACTAATTATTGCTCCTGAAAGTAAAATCCCTAAGATAATAAAACATATTGGGGATTTGGGCTCGTCTGTCCAACCGAGCCTCAGGAGCTTAGGTGTTGTTTTCGAGTCAGCTATGACCTTGGAGCTGCATTCTAAACAATAAGTTAGAAACTGTTTCTTTCAACTGAGGAACATTTCCAAATTATGATCATTTGTGACCAAGGGTGAGTTGGAGATGATCATTTATGCATTCATCTCCTCTCGATTAGACTACTGTAACAGCCTTTTTACCTGTTTGAATAAGAAGGAGCTTTATCGTCTCCAGGCTGTCCAGAACTCTGCTGCAAGGCTTTTAACTCACATTAAGAAAAGAGAACACACCGCGCCGACTTTAATAGCACTTCACTGGTTACCAGTCCAGTATAGAATTCATTTTAAAATCCTGGTCCTTACTTTTAAAGCCTTGCATGGCCAAGCCCCTACATACATCACTGACCTGATACAGCTTCATACTCCTACCCGGAGTCTCAGGTCATTTGACAAAAGGCTATTTGTCGTTCCCTGTACTTATTTTAAAACTAGAGGGGACCAGTCATTCCAGGCAGTACTCCTAGGCTGTGGAATGCTTTGCCTCTTTCTTTGCGTTGTGCAAACTCTGTTGATTCTTTTAAAAAACAACTGAAGACTCTTCTCTTCAAGCAGGCTTTTGGTTAGTTGAGGGTTTTTTTATGGTTGTTTGTTGTGTTTCCTGTTTTTTTTATATATATATATTGTTATTGTATTACACCTTATTGTGAAGCACTTTGTGATTTTTAAGAAAAGCGCTATATAAATAAATTTTACTTACTTACTTACTAAAAACGCGTGGAAAATGCTAGGCGCGCCGCTTTCTCCTCCTTTCCAAAGTGCTCGGACAGTTGCGCCCCTGAGGCATCTGCCTTTGCTAAGCCACAATGACCTGCTCTCTCCATGAAGACGCGGAAATTTCAGCAAAGGATAAATGGATTTGCAGCTGTAAAAATCGCTTGCAGTAGCTCAAAAGCGCGCAAAAGACGCGATATGTGAACGGCCCCTTAGTAAGCACTCAACACATTGAATTCACATTTAAATATTTAAAAAGCCGTCTTTAACCATGCACACAATTCATCAACTAATCACATGCTCCCACAATAATACATAAGCTAATCACACCCTTAACCAAACCACTACAAATAATTAATTGAATATCATATGCAATAGCTTATGAGCAGATGTATTATAGCAAATCAAGTTTAATGAATCTCACACCTGTCATACAGCATTACGGCCAGTTCACACTGCCACAAAAACTATTAAAAAAAACATGCTTGTTTTGTTTGGACTGTGTTTTGCCTGTTTGAGTATGGCAGTGTGAATTGGCTTTTAGGTGCTTTGGAAACCAAAAATAAATAAATATATATATAGAAAATGTTTAAGCAATTAACATTAAATTCTTAAATCTTAAGTAATTCTTTCTTTCTCTATTCTTGCAATATTCAAGTGTTCGTGTCCGTGAGTAATATCTGGATCCACTGAAGTCTGAAGAGAACACAATATGCTAGTAGACAGCAATCCTCGTGAGAGAGAGGTCTGGTGTGGAGGTGGATCTGGAACTGACTTCTCTTGATTGTCTGTTTTCAAAAACTGCCCTGAAATACAATTCAAACATTAACAATGATTGTTATAAATGTAACGTAAGGCTCTTACATTCACAATGCTCATTTTGGATTCTACAGCTCATTTTGGAAATATAGTTAATAACAGTAATATGCAGCATGCACAATACAAGGAAGTGGTCAGTTACATCATCACTTTGAGATATGATATCTATATCAGTAAGGCTACTTTATGAAAAAATAAAATGAATAAATTTAAGTTGTGTTATGGATTCAAATACTTAGACATTATTAAAACACAGAATTTGGTAACAATAAATCATTTTATAGGGCCCTA
The DNA here is from genome assembly GCF_003368295.1 of Carassius auratus. Lineage (NCBI taxonomy): Eukaryota > Metazoa > Chordata > Actinopteri > Cypriniformes > Cyprinidae > Carassius > Carassius auratus. The sequence goes on along the minus strand of NC_039271.1, from coordinate 21,288,839 downwards.
AACATGTATTTTTTTTTTTTTTTTTTACTTTTAATAAATTGACGTGAAAATGTATATACTATTGAGGGGGCGCTGCTGAGCAATGGAGGAGTGAGACGTGTTTTACATAGCTCTGGTAACTTTTCTTTTATTAATACACTAAACACCTGTATATCCGCCTAAAAGTGCTTTGGAGTGACATAAGAACAGACATGGGGACTTGTGACTTGGTGACTTGGACTCGAGTCGACTCGAGTCGCTATTTTTAGGACTTGAGACTTGACTCGGACTTGGAAGTTAAAGACTCGGGACTTGACTTGACTTGAGACACGATGACTTGAATGACTTGAGTGTTAATCACATCATGTTTTCAGTTTGAATATAAAATATATAAATTATTTTTTAAAATAAAGTTTATTACTCAGCTGGAGCGCAGGCTGAGAATAGCGTCGTGACTGGATCAGGACACTATCATCAGTCATGCCCTCTCTACCTTACACACACCACGCCCACTTAAATCAGATATCACATCACATCAACATGTCAGCCTGAAAGGTACCGAGGGTCATCGCTTTTGTCTTCAATAATTCGCGACTAAAAACGCGTGGAAAACGCTAGTCGCGCCGCTTTCTCCTTGTTTCCAAAGCGCTCGGGCAGAAGTGCTCCTGGGGCGTCTGTCGTTGCTAAGCATCCATGACACGCTCTCTCTCTCAATGAAGACGTAGAAATTTCAGCAAAGGATAAATGGATTTGCAGCACTAAAAATCGCTCGCAGTAGCTCTGCTACTAAATTCATTTCAAAATGGCAATCCATATACAGCTATGAACAGCTGTTCCTTCATCTTAGCTGAGCTCTCAACGTTGATACGGGAAAGGATGAAGCTGATTGGTTAGTTATTGTCACATGACCTGCGGTGCGCTTGCGGCATTCTGAAAAGTTTAGATGTTTTTAACTCGATGCGGTGCGACGCGCGCGCGTTGCTTCCATTATGAGCGCGCATACCGCGCGCCTACATTGGAAATAACGTACTTGCGCGCGCAAAAGACGTGATGTGAACGGCCCCTAATGATCCGCTAGCAGGCCGTCAAAAAAACGCATTCCAGGGGCGGCGCTAGGGCTGGGCTAAGGGGGCATAAGCCCCGAATATTTTGTTACCTTGTCTTTCTCATAGAGCAAAACAATTAATCAGAAAAACGAATGTAGCTGCCGCGATTACCCAATCATGAGAAGTGCATATATATATATATATATATATATATGTGTGTGTGTGTGTGTGTGTGTATATATATATATATATATATATATATATATATATACAGTACAGAATATAAATATGACGTATTTTAAGTTGTTTCATACTTTCATACTTCATACTTTTGGTACAGACCAAAAGTTTGGACACACCTTCTCATTCAAAGAGTTTTCTTTATTTTCATGACTATGAAAATTGTAGAGTCACACCGAAGGCATCAAGGTCTATTTGAGCAAGAAGGAGAGTGATGGGGTGCTGCGCCAGATGACCTGGCCTCCACAGTCACCGGACCTGAACCCAATCGAGATGGTTTAGGGGTGAGCTGGACCGCAGACAGAAGGCAAAAGGACCAGCAAGTGCTAAGCATCTCTCGGGGAACTCCTTCAAGACTGTTGGAAGACCATTTCAGGTGACTACCTCTTGAAGCTCATCAAGAGAATGCCAAGAGTGTGCAAAGCAGTAATCAAAACAAAAGGTGGCTACTTTGAAGAACCTAGAATATGACATATTTTGGTTGTTTCACACTTTTTTTTATGTATATAATTCCATATATAATTCCACATGTGTTAATTCATAGTTTAATGTTGTATGTAAACTGTGTTTGAGAGAGAGAGAGAGAGAGAGAGGTGTTCAGAGAGGAGTCTGTTGGATGTTTAGCTATTATTTGTTTTATGGACTCAATGTTGAAAATGTAAAACATTTCAAACACTGTTGGCAGAAGTGAAAAATAAATAATTTTAGGAAGTTACAATTTTGTTTGATTCCATGATGTATTTTACTGAACATGAGTATTTACAATGCAAATCCAAATTATTTTAATTTACTGACAGTTACTTATATCTTGTCTTTTAACTTTATTAAGATCAGATTCTGCAGGTAAAATAACAATATTAAGGTGACTTGACTTGGACTTGACTTGACATAGCTTGTGACTTGACTTGACTTGACTTGCCCAAGAAAAAAATACTTGGGACTTACTTGAGACTTGAAGGTTAAGACTTGAGACTTACTTGAGACTTGCACATGTGTGACTTGGTCCCATCTCTGCATAAGAAGATACAAGCAAGTGGGAAACTAAACCTAAAAGCAGAAAACAATGTCAAAGAAGGGAAAATCCAAAAAGACCGACCAACAAGAATCAGGCCTTGATCAACCCTCGGACTCAACTGAGGTGGTGGAGCCCGAACACCTGAGCGAGGAGGCGGACCCACCAAACCGAGCTGTTCTGGCCGCTATTGCTGCGCTGCGAAGTGAAATTACCCAGATTAAAGATGACATATGCGCCACCATCGATGTCCGTATACAAACGGTGTATACTGTGCTGAGAGGCGAATTGGCTACAACTAAAGAAGAACTGCAGACCTCCATTACGACCCTGGAGAAAACCGCGACCTCGCATGCTAACACTATTGGAGAGATAGAGAAGTCCGCCTCACACCACTCGGACGATGTCACTGCACTTCAGCGTCAAGTCACCCGTCTGAGCTCTGAAGTAGAAAAACTAACTGAGAAATGCGAAGACCTAGAAGGGCGCTCGAGGAGACACAATATCCGGGTCATCGGAGTCCCTGAGGGGACCGAGGGACCCAGGCCGAGAGACTTTATCGCCGGGTTGCTACAGGAGGTGCTATCCCTGGATGAGAAGCCTCTCATTGATAGAGCGCACCGGACCCTCCGAAGACGGCCCGAACCTCATGAACCACCTAGACCCTTTGTACTGAGGCTACACTACTTTCACACGCTTGAGGACATCCTACGCAAGGCTGCAGCGGAGAAACAACTCTTCCATGGTGGTAAAAGGATCCAAATTTTTCCGGACTACCCGCCTGCCGTAGCTAAAAAGAGGGCACTATTCAACCGCACGAGAGAGCTGTTACGGGGCAGACCCGGGGTCAGGTATGGCCTCCTCTACCCTGCTAGACTCCTGATAACCCACAACGGCACACAGATCTCGTTCATAGATGCCAAAAAAGCGGAGGAATATGCCGAACGCCTCTTCACACCGGGCTCGACTGAAGTGAGACAGGAAGACGCTTAAACTGATGCAATCACTGCTGATGCGGAGAAACAAGATATTCAGAGAGGTGGTTATGTACTGGTGCTTACTAGCACAGCACTATCTGTTTCTTATACACGTGAGTTACACACTTAACGTTATACACACGTACAAACTGTAAAACCGCCATTCTCATAAGAAGAAAAATTGGAAAGTGTTATGTCCCGCCTCATACAGATCGAGATTTGCACTGTTATTTTATTTTTATTCTTTCTCTATTCCTTCTTTCTATTTTTCTGATATCTTATCTAGAGCCCTGACAATTGTTCAGCTAGTTCTTTAAAGTGTGGAAAGGGCTCACTGTTATTGAAAGGTATTCAAAGTGTCATTGCCTCCGTTGGAGTTGCAACTCAGTTAAGTTTTTGGTCATACATACTTAAAACTACTTCTCCTATTTAAATCCATTATTAGTATTATTATTATTATTTATACAGTTGATGCAAATTCCCACCCTGGGGAAAGCGTTCTTCTTCTCAACTATGGACATAGGTGTATGGGTATTTGTATATGTATGGGTGTGTCGTGTGAACCTGTGTATACGTTTATATGTATGTGTGTGTGTGTGTGTGCACCCATGGATAATAATATTATTATGGCACTTTAACTGGTTATATTTTCTTCTCTTTACTAATCTACCTAAATATTTTGTGTAAGTTACCAAGCTATGTGATCATTGATAGGAGTTAGCATCAGGCCACCAGAAGGTGTGGGGAAGCTACTGGTTTGTTTGTACTTCCTTAAGAAGGCTCGTGCCACGTTCACTTTGAATTGGCTAGAGTAGTTTTGTTTACATTTGTTAATATGGGGACTGGGCTGACCTTGATAACAGTTATGGGGTGGACTGGGGTAGAAGGGAGGGGTGGGATAGGAAGACCATTCACTCAAATCCTACACATTGACAACTGTACTGCTGCAGATACTGTACTGATCACATACTCCAGATTCAGGATAGTTTAAATAATCACACCAGAGGGTTGAAAGGTCTCACATTTTCTAGCTGGAATGTACGTGGAGTTAATAATCCAGTCAAGAGGGGTAAAATTCTGACCCACCTAAAGTCACTGACCTCAGACATTATGTTCCTACAGGAAACTCACCTGAAGAATGCCTCGCATGGCAGGTTAAAAGCAAATTGGGTAGGGGAAGTTTACCACTCAAACTTTTTATCCAAAGCAAGAGGTGCGGCCATTCTACTGAGAAAAGGTGTGCCCTTTTTGCATAAAAAAACAATCACTGATAAAGAGGGCCGCTATATAATAGTGATTGGTGAAATCCATAACACTTCCCTTACTTTAGTAAATATATATGCTCCTAACATAGATAACCCCATATTCTTTCAGAAGGTTTTTTCACTGATACCAGACATCTCACAAACACACTTGATAATAGGGGGTGATTTTAATACTGTCCTCGACACATATCTTGATAGGTCCTCCACGAAGAGACTTCCAAGAAATGCCTCTAGTGAATTTTTAAATATGTTCATTAATAACACAAATATACTGGATATATGGAGAGCGATGAACCCTACAGGCAGGGACTACTCATTTTATTCACCTGTACATAACTCCTACAGTAGGATAGACTACTTCCTGGTGGACGCCAAACTTGTACCGCACACGTTAAATGCTAAATATCACAGTATAGTGATTTCAGATCACAGCCCACTCACCTTTTCGGTGTGTTTAGATCATGTAGACAAGCCACACGCCTCTTGGAAACTGAATTCACATCTACTCACTGAAAATAAATTTTGTGAATACTTAAAAGACCAGATTTCTTTATACTTTGAAATAAACGACAACCCTGATACCTCTCCCTCCATCCTCTGGGAAGCATTCAAGGCTTATATAAGAGGCTGTATCATCTCGTTTGAAGTTTCTAGGCGAAAAGTAAATAAGATTAAATTAAAAGAATTAGAAGATCAAATTAAATTACTTGACATAGAAAATGCACATTCCCCCTCTATTTTATTGCACAGGAAAATAGCAACACTTAAGTATGAATATAACAAAATTATCTCTGCAAAACTAAGTAAAGCATTCCTCTATACTAGGCAGAAATATTTTGAATTTGGTGACAAACCACACAAACTACTAGCTAGACAACTTAGAAAAATGGAAAACGATAGAACGATACACAGGATAAAAGCCCACAATAACACAATACTTACTAAGCCTAAAGATATCAATGACAGGTTTCTGGAATTTTATACTGATTTGTACACCTCAAAGACTACTTCAAACTCTGTAACTATTAATGCATTTTTAGATAAATGTGAACTTCCCAGATTGAGCGAGGAAGATTGTGCTTCCTTGAACTCCGACCTCACAATTGCAGAAGTTCGGAGCGCTATTGCCTCCCTAAAAAGTAATAAGACACCCGGTCCTGATGGACTTCCAGGGGAAATATACAAAACATTCAATGAGAATCTATCCCCATACCTGCTGAAATTATATGAACATGCTCAGATACAGGGTAATTTACCTCCCACCTTAACTGAGGCTGTGATCACATTAATTCATAAAAAAGGGAAGGACTCACAGGAAGTAGGCGCTTATCGTCCTATCTCCCTCCTTAATGTCGATGGGAAATTATTTGCCAAGATATTAGCTAACAGGCTGAATCCTCTATTGGGAAAGCTAGTTCATACGGACCAGACGGGTTTCATACCAAATCGGAGTGCTACTTTTAATCTTAGACGTCTTTTCAATATTATATACACAAAGAGAGGTCCACCCTCTGATCTTGTCATACTTGCACTTGACGCCGAGAAGGCATTTGACCAGATCGAGTGGTGTTATTTATTTGAAGTTCTTAACAGGTTCAATTTCGGAAGTAAGTTCCTGTCACTTATCAAACTCATTTACAAGAATCCTACGGCTCAAATCCTAACAAACCGGACAATGTCCTCCCCGTTTAGTTTACATAGAGGGACAAGGCAGGGGTGTCCACTATCCCCTTTAATTTTTGCGTTGGCTATCGAACCTCTAGCCCAATGTATTAGAATGGAACCCCAGATTCATGGATACTCCACCAAAGACACAAATAATAAGATATCATTATACGCAGATGACATCCTTTTATATATAACGAGGCCTCAAATTACCATCCCTAATCTTCTTGACAAAATCAACCTGTTTGGGACATTTTTGGGTTATCGGATTAATTGGTCTAAAAGTGTTTTAATGCCGGTCCAAATGAGTGACTTAACACACCTAGATCACTTTCCATTTACAATCTCTCCAGAGAAATTTACCTATTTGGGGATAGAAGTGACAAAGCAGTACTCCTCTCTATTCCAGGCAAACTTCCCCCCTCTAATAGAGCGATTACAGACTAGAATATCATTTTGGGACACGCTCCCAATTTCTTTAATTGGGAGAATTAATGCTATAAAGATGATCTTTCTCCCGCAATTGTTATACCTATTTCAAAACATCCCAATGTTTCTAAAATAATCTTTTTTTAAAAACTTAGATTCTTTGATAGTTCCTTTTCTGTGGGGACACAAAGTTCACAGAATAGGTAAAAAACATCTCTGTAGGCCAAAGCCAGAGGGGGGATTGGCACTCCCAGATTTTTTGCTATATTACTGGGCCTCAGCGATTAAGATGTTTACCTTTTGGTTGGACACTTCAATACCAATGTCTGATTGGCTAATGCTGGAGCGGGAAGACTGTCACCCGTATTCTATGGCCGCAGTCCTACTAGCTCCAGCTGCGGTTAATAAGTCCCTGTATAATAACAATCCCATCATTCATAGCATGATCTGTACCTGGAAACAAATCAAGACCACCTTTAATCTTAAACCAATCTCTCTTCTCTTACCCATCACTAGAAATCCCACATTTGCCCCCTTCAGTCTGGATGGAGCCTTTTCTACATGGTGTGAAAGGGGTGTCCAATGTATTGGTGATCTATACGTGGGAGGCATCTTTGCTTCATTCACGCAATTACAGAAGAAATATGAACTGGGGAAAAATAATTTCTTTCGTTACCTGCAAGTTAGGGACTACGTTCGGAAATACTTAAGAGAATTTGAGACTGAACCACAATCTAAAATAGACGACTGTCTGAAATTGTCTCCTAACGAAAGTAAACTGATATCACGTGTCTATAACAGTCTTTTACTAATAAGCTCCCCATTGACTGAAACCTATAAAAGAAAGTGGGAAGAGGAACTTGGTGAATCTATTTCAGATGATTTATGGAAAGATAGTCTTGAAAACATACATAATTGTTCAGACAATGCAAGACATTGTCTTGTCCAATTTAAAATTATGCATAGGCTTCATTATTCAAAAGAGAAACTACATCACATATACCCAGAAGTGTCACCCATGTGTGATAAGTGCCACTCTTCCGTAGCAACACTTCTCCATAGTTTTGCTCTATGCCCAAGGGTTCAATTGTTCTGGGTTGATATATTCAACATTATGTCTGAGGTCATAAATACTTCAATCGAACCTGAGCCCATGTTTATCATTCTTGGAATATCGGAGACCTTCAGAGAACTGAGCGTGGCACAACAGCGTTTTCTCTCTTATTGCTTAATAATAGCAAAGAGATTAATCCTCATCTTATGGAAGAGCGCAACTGTACCTACCTCTAAGATGTGGTTAGAGGATTTAACTAACACACTTCATTTAGAAAGGATAAGATATACAATGAGAGACAGGCTCAACTTATTCAATAAAACATGGAAACCCCTCATATCATACCTAAAAACTACAAATTCGGTGCAACAGTCCGCATCCTAGCACACGATATGTGACAATGTTAATAGTTTTAGAGTGAAGGTCTCTACGAGGAAGGGTGAAGATAAATGGGAAGGGGTTAGATGGTTGAATAGGGGGTTGGGATATTGTGGGGGATTGTGGTCAGTCTGGTGGGTTTTTTTTTTTTTTTTTTTTTTTTTTTGTCTTTATATGTGTGTGTTCTTGTTTTGTTTTTGCCTTTTTAATGTTGTACCATTTTAAGTTTTAAATTACCTTTTGTATTTTATTTTATCTATTTTTTTTGAATTGGTTATAAAAAAAGAGCTCTCAGAATGTACAAGTGAATTGTATGTCAAATTACCTGCTTTAATAAAAAGACGTTTGATAAAAATGTATATACTATTAAAAAGGAGTTGAGAAAAATTTAATGGGAAAAAAACATTTATTTTAATTAAAGTGGAAATCAGTTTACTAAAAAAAAAACTTGACTGACTGCTACTTTAAAAGGATATTATTTGTGTTGTTTTTTTATTTATTTTCATGTATACTATATAATTTTTTACTTCCCTGTCAGTTGAGTTTGTGGGAAAACCTTTTGCAGTATCAACATGTTGTTTATGCCTACATTAAATGTATTAAAATGGATGTTTCATTTCATAAAGTTCTCTTCACCAAGAGATACATTAGATTTATTTTGCATGTCTGACAGTGTAACATTAAGCAGAAGTATTTCTAATGATTTAATCCTATATCCTGTTTTCTGGGTAACATTTCTGGGAGAATATCACTATATTGTTGCAACACCTCCGCCACGACCAGCTCATGCTTATAAAAGTAAAAAAAAATTCTAGAGCATTAAATTTATATTTTGACCTCACTATTTGGAGAATAAACCAGTGTGAATTTTTTCAACAAAGACGATGACAAAAATATTTGTTAACAAACATTTTTCTGTAACTAAGATGAGACATTGATAAGCTAAAACTAATATCTGATGATAAAGACTTCGTGCTTCGTCTTTGTCAAAATAAAACTAGATTACTAAAATATTATTTCAGATCTACCGGATATTCAAAATACAGTCGGACTCGTAACCCAAAAAGGCTACAGGTTCGAGTCTCATACTGGCAGGGATTCTAGGAGGGGGGAGTGAATGTACAGCGCTCCCTCCCACCTTCAATACCACAACTGAGGTGCCCTGAGGCACCGAAGCCCCAACATCAAAAAATGGCAGCACACACAGTGTGTGTGTTCACTGCTGTGTACGTGCACTTTGGATGGTATAAATGCAGAGCACGAATTCCGAGTATAGGTCAAAATACTTTTTATCACATCACTTTTTATCACTTTCCTAATAAAGTATCTATCCGAGTTATTAATGTTAACCAACAAAATATGTTAAATAAATATGTAACGTGAATTTACTGTATCTGAAAAATTAGTTTAATTTGTTTCTCTGTCGTATTTGTCTTATTGTCTAATTCTGCTTCTTTCAAAAATTCTCTACTGTTTCACTACTGTTAAAGGGATAGTTCACCCAAAAATTAAAATTGTCATTTATTCAAGTTTTTCCAAATTCAAATTCAGATTCAAATTTCTCATAAGCTTAATTGATTTGGTCTAAACTTTTTTGTTTGAAGATTACATATAAAATAGCTATCAAAATAAATAAATAACTGCAGTTTGACTAAAAGTAATGACTAAACGTAATGACTAAAAGTTGAAAAAAAAATTTCATCGACTAAAACCAGACCAAAACTATGAAAGACTCAAATGACTAAAATGTGACTAAGACTATTAAGCATTTTCATCTCAAGGTAAAGACTAATGCTAAATCAAAAATGCCTGCCAAAATGAACACTGGAACAGACATAGTCTTTATTGATTTGACAGCACAAGTACTTCTATTTAAGTGGGAAGAATAAAAGTCATCATAACAGTTATTTGAGAATTGGCTTACTAGTCATATAGAGCAAAGTGTCTTGGAGATTTTGTCCAACAGGAGATCTAAAAAGCCTAGGATGCTCCCAGAAAATATTCCAATTATTAACAAAAAGCAACATAGCACGAACGTGCCGGACGATGGAGTCTCCGATGATCACAGCGTCGTGTTCTGTCTCGCGAAGTGGAGCGAATCGGTTTCTGCCGGAGATCCTAAAGACCGGAGGCGGCGGATGGAGAGAGGTCGTCGCCCAGGGCCTGGTTCATGTCTTACACTGTGAAATAGGGTGAAGGACATCTGGGAAGATCGCATCCTGGGTACACCGGGCCTTTGCAGAGACCCACACAGAGTAGAGGTGGTGGGAGGGTTAGCTGTATGCTTACCCTGGACTTATGAGCATCAACCCCTGAATATTTCCAGCACAGCTCTCCACTCACTCAGCTGAGCCTGCTTCTCCACGATATCGTGGATCTGTTTCTCCACAGCCTCCAGCTCCTTATTAGAAATAAACAAACTAGAGAATAGGGGAAATGCAGAAAAGAAAAATAGCAATATGGAAAACATACAAAAATATCTTAAGATACCAGAATCCACATGTTTAGATTTTACAGATGCATGATGATATATTGTAAAAAATGAATATGAAGTTATTTAATAAGCTTCCTCGGATCACCTGTGTTTTCTATCTCTGTCAGCAGCTACCCTTAGACATTTTCTTGGAACTTCCCCTCTGTTTTAGAGGGTTTTTAAGACACTCCTGAAATCACTGTACAATTTTTTTTATCAATATTTGTTTACAATGATAAATCAGAACAAGCTTGAAACAGTGGTTTGAAATAGTTTCAGCCAATTTTAGACCGCAAGTGACGTCACTGATAGACTCTACACTGCAGACTTTTAGGTTAAATTAATTAGCTTAACTTTACTTCATTTATGTATTGACAGATTACCATCAAAAACATTTACAAAGCAATCAAAACCGATCCTTTACGCATAAGATGTAATTAAAAGCCCAAACTTTCATTAATAAGAGCTCAAATCTAATATGCTATAACGTTAATTATGTTTCTACGCTAGCGTAATACTTGCTAGCAGACATTTCAGGAAAAATACCATAATCACAAAGGTATAAATATTAACAAAAAGTACTTAAAGTAGACTGTGGATTATATTAACATATGTTACTTAACCATTCTGTTGTAGTTGTTGGCCTTTTCTTTGGTATAACTGACGACAAACAGAGAAAATGTCAGACAAGTCCTCTCCTCTCCAGCAGCTGATGTGTACGCGGTTGCCATGGTAACTCTCAACGGCTAGTAGGCTAATAAAAACAATAAACGTTTAGACGTTAGACTTTTGTTTTTACTTTGCTTTATACATTTTATCAACCAACTTATTTATTATAAATTGTAAGACTCCCATCAGAAGGCTAATTCTCCTGTCAGACACAGTTGAAGTGAAAAGTGCCTCAAACAAACGCGCTGTCCTCCTGATACTGTATCTGCGGCAGATGAGATGGTGTAGCCAGTCTGTCATTATTACACGTTCACAACTCCTTACGAGTCACTATATATTAAAAGCGTGTCCATATCCTGACTTGGTGAAAAGAAACATATTTTATCTTTAAGGAACGTTTAATCTTGTGTCTGAAGTTTAATTAAACTTTTTAAATAGCTCTATAATCAGAGAGCATATAAAGAACGTACAAAAAATATGGTAATAAAATTACGTGCATACGACGTTGTAGTTACGTTGCCAGTAAGTCATGAAGTTAAAAATATATAACCAATAGAGGACCTATCTGGGACGTTCTTGGTTATCTGGTCACGTTGGAAGGACGTACTGACCACGTTGTGAGTTGGTAATGTGATGGTAATAAAATTACGGGCATGCGACGTCGTAGTTACGTTGTCAATTGGTAAGTCATGGAATTACCAAAAATTACCAGTACGTTACGTAACTGTTACGTCGTGTGTTAGCAGGGAGTGAATGCACATAAATACTGATGTCAAATATTTGCTCAAGCTAAAGAAGGAAACAAATACTGTGATATGCTGTGAAACAATGCAACACACTGCACTGAAAGTGGTTTGATGGGACATTCATTCCCTCAATTTATTCAGACACAAAACAGCACTGTGTTGATCAGACATGCACAGTAGTTCTGCTGTGGCTTTATGGGTAATATTTTCAATGGCAAAATTGTCAAAAACAGACAAGATTGTGTCTAAAATATATCACAATATTACCTTTTTATTTATTGAACTGCTGTATAAAATCAGTGAAGGTTGCACTCATGTTAATTGGGACAAACAGCACTTGTGTGATACTGCACTCATTACTCGTAGGTTATTGGTTATATGAAACACGAGACTAAAACCTATATTGGGCATTTACAGTAAATATGTAAACACAAAGAAAATATAATCTATTTATCTTGCTATGGATTACTTTGTAGGTCCTCTTAATCTGCTCATTCACCTTTCTCCATGTTTCTCTAATAAACTAGCTTAATGTGAGTTAGTCATGCGCACTTATTTACATGTTGCTGTATACACATAATAAATATATCTGTTTTACAGTGGACCTGTCATACCAGAGTAATAATATACATCATTATACCGCCCAGTCCTAGTGTAGCCTATGATTATAATACAACGTCCTGACAAACCTTTCTGTCCTTTCAATGCAGTGTGTTTTCTGGTTCACATGGTGTAACTAAACTTTTTCTGTCTTAACCTGAATCAGAACGGTGAGTGTGACTATTTCAATGTTGGTACCTGTGTGATTCTTCATATCCATAAACAGAGAGAAGTAGATATGGCCACAATGTTTGTCTGCAAGAAGCATGTGGTTTTATTTATTAACTGCTAAAGCAACAAACCTTACATACCAGGGTTTTTCCAACATTGAACATTTTTTGGCGGCCGCCAAAACAATTTTTTGTCCCGCCAAAGCCTTATTTGATCTGTAATTGGGTTTTGTGAGTGAAGCAGGCTACTGACGGAGAGAACGAGCTCAGCGCCCCAACCCCGCGCGCGCACTCTCTGTCTTCAGTTCTGTCTTTGCTTTCTCCCTCGCATCAAAATCTACTCATCCTAAGGTCGGAAGACCGAATCCATGTTTCACGTATTAATCCACAGTATGTATAGGCCTAAGACAACGTGCAGTTAATTACCTATAAAACATTTTAGTTTAAAGTTAGACTGGAGTGAGATGAAACTAGATCAAAGCACAAAGCAAGCTGTTGCTAGCTAGCTGCTAATTTTATTACATTTTATATGGTAAAAAATAACACTATTACACCTTTTAACGCTATGTTTTCAATTGATATGATTATACTAAAATAATGATCAGGTCTATCAAAAAATGATTTTATCTTTCTAAACTATGAAAGCCAGTCATGGAAAAAAATCACAGCTTTTTTTGCAAAGAGGGCAAGAAAGGATGACAATGATCATTTTTTCATGAATATAGGATAAAAAAAATGGTTTCTTTTAGGATTTTTTTTTTTTTTAACCGAACCATTCGGTTCACCACACAAGGCTCGTGTTGGGACCGCGGTTCAATTTAAATTTGACAAAGCATCTGTAATATGGTTTGCTATAAATAGCACGTAAAACAAACTGGGTTCAACTAATATATGTTTCTGTTGATGGATGTGCATTCTGGATTCCCAGAAATTACAACAATAGTGATAAGAAGAAAAAAAAAACTAGAAACAAAAAAACCCAGGATTCACTCTTGATCAATGTGAATTACTGCTGGAATATGAGCAGACATATTTATTCCATAATCACCCGGGTGCTGACAGCGCGCGAGCACAGATGAGATCTGAACAGCACACGTTGATATGTGTTTAAACTAAACTCATTTAAGCTTTGTCAGTTTAAACATTTAAGAGCCAAAGGACGCGAGCTCGTGCGCAGTGAGAAGAATTGTGCACGTGCTCTGCGCAAACCGCGCCTCAGAACGCGCGCAAATATTAAGATCTCTCTGAAGTAGCTATTGCGTTTAAATGGACAAATACACACAATAAAAATATGTCAAAATGCCCGTCTTGGTAAGTATCCTACAGCAGACATAGCCTACTGAACGTATGCCTGTTTTATCAGTGCATTCTCTTAAAGTGACAGTCTTTATATAAATCGAACAGCAACAACAAATAAATCACTCACTGTTCTTGATTAAAAAGCTTTTATAACTTTAATAAAGAGCAATCTTTAATTTATACAGTCCTGTATGCAATGCTGTTTTACATTTGATTACTTTATTCAATTTCTGTACCTAAAAACTTATGCTAGACCTGCCCCCCCCCCCCCCCCCCAAAAAAAAAAATCACTGTTTGTATCTTTACTCTATTGTATTTATTTGTGCTGTTGCTTGTAGTATAATTATTATTTTTTTTTTATTAGAAAGTATAGTTTTCCCATAAACATAGCACATACCGAACTGTATCGAAAACGTGACTCTAAAACCGTGAAACAAACCGAACCTTGCCACCCCTATTTTCCTTGTATTTATTTTAAATTTAACATTTATTGTCAATATTGGGCTTGCGGATCATGTGGGTACTAGGTACTCTTTGCTGTGTGTGGATGACCATGTCGGTCAGCCACCACCGAAGACCAATTCTGACCCAGGAAAAACCCTGCATACCACAGCTTTAAAATTACTCAGCTCAAAGTAGCCACTTCTTGCAGATACTTATGTTAATTATTATATTTTAATATGAGTCATTTATAAAAAAAAATTATAGAGAAAAGGTGTAACAGAATGTAACAAAGTCTACATCTGATGTCTTTGAGGTGAGATAGTGGGGTCAGATTTGGTCTGTTAGCCTTCAGTTCTTCACTTCTGAGGATTATAATGCTCTGTCCAGCGTCCTTCACTAATACTGTGTAACATCTGATTACTCTAATCACGACCCCTTCCCCAGATCAGTTCAACAGCTTCTCTAGCTATTGAAGGGAAATTTAAGAATAGAGAAAATGTTAATAAACTAAAATAGCTTAAGGGTTGAATAACTCCACTCCCAGAAAATAACTTTTACTGTACCTTTCAATCATACTGTAAAAAACTACTTTATCAGTATTTAGCCATGTTGTCCAATCAAAATGTCAGAAAACACTTTATAATAACTTTAAGTAATAAATCATTAACATTCTATAATGCTTAGCAGATTATTAATTAAAATATATAAAAAAAAGAGCTGGAAATAAGAGACAATGTGTTTGTTAATGTTCACTAATGTACTGATTAAACATTACCTAATTATTGACATCAGATAAAAAGTCAGCACAATTCATTTTTATGATGGTTTACATCAATTTTGCATTACCTCTCTGCACCTCTAACTGTACATTTCATTTATTTTTTAAAGGTATAAAGGTGTGTAAATTATGCTGAAGATCAAGAAGAGATGCTTTTAGTTCTTTTGTTTTATTCTGCTATTATGACCTCAAACATTTAATCATCTTGATATGTTTAATTGGACAGTTCCATCTGCATTATAACAGTTAAAATAATATTAATAATTTATTATTAATTCTAAATTACTCTTAAAGCTGACTGAGCTGACTCTGTTACAGTTAACTGACATCAATAAAATAAAGTAAAACATTAATATAAAGGTTTACAGTATTCCATATAACCATGTTAACGTACAGCTAACACAACTCATATATTCTCCAAAGCTTCTCTCACTGAACATTTATATTATCATAATAAACTCTGTGGCCATTTAATCTGAAGATGACATTAATTTCTGTCATTTAAGTTACATGTTCACTTTGCGCTTCTGAACGCATATGAATCGCGCACATGACCCGTGTTATGTCTGTTATCATATATTATCTGTTCAAACACATTAATTATCTACATTTAACTAGTTCTGCCTCATTCTCTTCACTGTCGTCGTGTTCATTTCTGTGAACATGATTAATCCTCTCTATCACACGCGAAGTCAAGGCATATGAGGCTTTATAAAAGTCTATTTCCTCATTAATGTCGCAGTTCTTCCAAAACTTCCGACACACTTTTGATATTGCTAATCTTTCATACACACGTTAAATCGCGGCCTATCTTCGTGCTTTTATATCGTACACGGATTATGACTGCTTGAACATGAACGATGTTTTATGGATCGATATATTAATCTTAATACTTGATTTACTCACCTCACTGACAGCTGCTGCATCACTCGTCCATCTGTAGTGCGCGCGAGCATGATTAACCAATCAGAAGGCAGCCCGCGTTTTCCGCGCCACTCTCTCTCTCTCTCTCTCTCTCTCTCTCTCTCTCTCTCACACACACACACATACACATACTCTCTCTCTCTCTCTCTCTCTCTCTCTCTTTCTCTTTCTCTCTCTCACACACACACACACACTCTCTCGCTCTCTCTCTCTCTCGTGCGCATGCGTGGGCGTTTGTGGAGCGAGCGGAGCGTGGCTGTGAGAGCGACTGCGAAGTTTGTGGTGTTTGAGTTTCTTACGATCCTTTCTTCTTTTTCCAAAGTTAGTATTAGGTGAGTTTTTGTTGTTTATTGTTCCCGGCGGGTGTTTGAGATGGAGACTCACTCGACAGGGTGTGACTCCTCTCTCTCACTCCGCCATGGAGTTAGATGTATACCTGAGGCCGGTGTCTCAGTGGAAGAAGTGCTCGTGGCGATAGGCGAACAGGTGGGGTTTGATAACGTTGTTTCAGCCTCGCGGATGAATAAGGCCGTTGCGGTCTTTCTGAAGGAACGGAACTTAACAAGTCGGTTGGTTGAGAGTGGCATTTGGGTGAGTGGCGTTTATACTGTCATTTCTCCGCTGGTGTCTCAATCGACCCGTATAACAATCTCAAACTGTCCCCCTTTCATACCAAATCACGACATAGAAAAGGAATTGCTAAGATATGGGAAAATCGCTAGTGGAATTAAAATGGTTCCACTAGGATGTAAAAATGAGTCACTGAAACATGTCACGTCTTTTAGACGGCAAGTGTTTATGTTTTTAGACTCAATGGTTCTTGAAATCTCTTTTCGAGTTTTGTTTGAAGGCAAGTCTTTCATGCTTTATGCAAGCACGGGGAGTTTAAAATGTTACGAATGCCATGAAACAGGGCATAAAAAAATGCGTGCCCTCATAAAACGAACACTGAAAATAACGAGACGGATAATGAAAAAGCAGGACCAAGTGGGTCAAATGAAAAAGCAGGACCGAGTGGGTCAAAAGAGGATGAAGGTGAGAAGGATAGTGTAGCAAGGAGCTTAGATGAAACCGAAAAGAAGGGAGATGAATTAGAAATGAACGAGAAACAGAATAATCAGGATGTAAGCTGTGAGGAAACAATTGTAAAAAATTGTGTTGAGAGAGCTGAGGAAAGTAAGGTGAATGTTTCTCAATGTGAAGATGAAACTGGACACAGGAACGATCATACAGGTGCATGTGAGGTTGATGTTAGGGATGATGAAATGGAGGAGATGGCTGATGATGACAGTCTTTCAGAAATGTCTGACATCATTTCTCAGAGTGGTGATGATCAGTTATACACAGTAAAATAAATTAATGATTTCTTGGATGAAACGTTTGCAAAGACTTTTGATGTCAAGACTTTTTTTCCTGATGCTGAAAGATTTGTGAGGTCAGTCATTAAAATACAGAAGACTGTAGGATTCGAAGAACTGAGTCGTAGGAAAAGATTTAGACTGAAAAAAATTGTGACAAAATTACGGAAAGGGAAAGAATGTATTAAAAAGCAATATACATGATGGTTGAGTCACAAAGGGCACTTTTTTCCTTTTCTGTCTTTTCTCTTCTGATTGTTTGTCTTTCTTTCTTTTCTCTTTTCATGGAGAGCATAAAAATAGGGACAATAAATATTAATGGAGGAAGGAATTATAGTAAAAGAGCTGCTTTGTAATAATTTATTCTAAATAAAAATATAGATATAATTTTTTTGCAAGAAACCCATAGCGATCTGGGTAATGAAGTAGAATGGAAGATGTGGTGGGAGGGCAAGATTTTTCTAAGTCATGGCTCAAATCTAAGTGGAGGTGTTGCGATTCTATTTTTAAAAAAGAAGATAAATATGACTAATATATCTTCCTATGAGATAGATAAGGGCAGAATATTGATTGTACAGGTGGAGTTAATGGGATTTCCGTTTCTCTTTATAAATGTTTACTCGCCTAATAATGGAGCAGAAAGGGTAGAATTTTTTAGAAAATTATCTAGTGAATTAAAAAATTTTGATAATGCATGTATGGTTCTTGGGGGTGACTGGAATTGCACCTTAGATTTTACACTAGACCGAAATGGTGAAGAACCGTATCCCCAGTCTGCTAATTCATTAAGCAGTATAATAAAGAAATATGACTTATCTGATGTTTGGAGGGAAAAACACCCAACAGTAAAACATCTTAACCCAACAGGTTAAAGCATCTCATGATCATATTAGTGCTGCGAGGTTGGATAGATTTTATGTAAGTAAAAATAATTCTAATAGAGTTTTAAAAGCCAATATTTTTCCAAATGGTTTTACTGATCATCATTTGTCCATGATTGAAATGAGTTTAAAAAAGTCACAGCCTTCTAGTTACTATTGGCATTTTAATTTGAAATTACTACATGATTCTAATTTTTGTGATAAGTTTGGGTTATTTTGGTCTAAGTGGCAAGAGCAAAAAAGTGACTATGGAGATTTAGTCCAATGGTGGGAAGTTGGAAAAGCACAAATCAGAATTTTTTGCCAGAACTACACCGCTCACTCAAATAGACTTGTAAAGAACACTATTAAAATACTTGAGAGAGAAATAACTGAAATCGAAGAAGGAATTATTGAAGGAAACTCAGAAAAAGGGGATCAACTGAGAGAAAAAAAGACTGTTTTGGCATCCTTGTTTAATGAAAGAGCAAAAGGTGCTTTGATAAGAGCCCGCTTTTCCTCAATAAGCGAAATAGATGCTCCGAGCTCATACTTCTTCAACTTGGAGCGAAAAGAAGGAGAAAGAAAACTCATGTTGCATTTGAAACTTCCAAATGGGACTTTAACAACTAATCCAAAAGAAATGAGAAACCATGCAAAGAACTTTTACACTGATTTATTCGAAGCAAGAGACTGTGACATTCACTGCATAGACGACATACTAAGAGATCTTCCAAAGCTCACCAATGATCAGAGACAATGGCTTGATGCCGATATTCAATTGGACGAAATATCAGAGGCGGTAACGAAACTTTCTAATGGCCGGTCCCCTGGTATTGATGGACTTCCTTCTGAATTTTATAAGCAATTCTGGAAAAAGATGATATACTTGATGTTTTTAGAGTTTCTTATAGGAAAAATGAACTTCCGACTAGTTGTAGAAGAGCGGTTCTATCTTTATTGCCAAAAAAAGGTGACCTTGGACTGTTAAAGAACTGGAGACCAGTGGCTTTACTGTGCACAGATTACAAAATTTTAGCAAAATGTCTTGCAAATAGATTAAAACATTTTTTAGAATATGTTATTAATGACTTTCAAACATATTGTGTGCCAAAGAGAACAATAATGGACAATCTTTTTCTTGTTCATGATGTAATGAATTTAGCAAATGCTGGTAATGAGGATGTGGGTTTTCTTTCAATCGATCAGGAGAAAGCTTTTGATAAAGCTGATCATCTGTATTTATTTAAAACGCTTAAATCTTTTGGTTTTGGTCAGAATTTTATCTCTTGGATCAAACTTTTATATACTGGAGCGTCCGCAATGTTAAAGGTTGGAGGTGGGTTAAGCTGTCCAGTTTTAATTCATAGAGGTATAAGACAAGGCTGTCCTTTGTCAGGACAGCTGTACTCTCTAGCAATTGAACCTTTACTATGTAAACTTAGGGAGAAATTGCAAGATTTTTTAGTGAAAAGTTGTGAAAACAGGCCAATCACTCTTTCAGCCTATGCCGATTACATCACTGTTTTTATAAGAAGTGAAACAGATGTAATGAATCTAACAAACGCTTTAAGTATCTACGAAAAGGCCTCATCAGCTAAAGTCAATTGGCAGAAGAGTGAAGGATATTTATTAGGAGATTGGCAGGGAAGGACCCCTCCTGTGCTTCCAGGGGGAGTTAAATGGGGAAGAGAGGGTTTGAAGTTGTTGGGAGTTTTCTTAGGAACAGATGAATACAGGCAGAAGAACTGGGAGGGTATGGTGGAGAAAATGTGTGACCGGTTGTCTCGATGGTCGTGGGTGCTGCCCCAGCTATCATATAGGGGCAGGGTATTGGTCACAAACAATCTGGCTGCATCTGCATTGTGGCATAAAATGAATGTTCTGGATTCCCCAGAATGTGTGGTTGAAGAGCTGCAAAGAAAACTAGTTGACTTTTTCTGGGATGGGCAGCATTGGCAAAAATCTGCTGTACTTTTTCTACCTACTCAAGAGGAAGGACAAGGCCTGATGGACATTAAAAACAGAACTAGAATTAAAAGTTAGTGAACTAACTTTGATGTTGGCTTGGCCATCTTGGCCATGGGGCAAAAGAGCCACAGTACTTGTGTGCCCAACATTCTTCAGTTGCCCCTCTGCAAAAATAAATAAATAATAATAATACCATAAAAAAATACACCTACAACAGTCTTTTTCCATGGTCCCTTGCTGTTTTCTTTTTTAATAAAAAGCCTAGGCTATGATAGCAGCTACGACAGGGTTGTCTAGCTGAATGCGAAATAAGTCATGCAAAAACCATAATCTCCTAAATACCATTCAATTTAATCTTATTTTAATAGTACTGACAACATATTTTAAGTTATCACACATTACTGAAAAATTAAAGAAGGGACACTATATATAGTATACTTCGGCGAGTCAAGAGCTAAACAAAAAGTCCTGTTTCATTACAAAATACTGTAACTTTTATAAACTTTATACTATCACCACAAAATTTTAATTAATATTTATTATAAAATAAATATATCATAAAACTGAAACTTAAATATATTATTTCTATAGGCTATACAAAACAGAAAAGAAAAAAGACTAAATAATAAGGCTGAATAAGCTGATCTATAGCATGTTAAATGGTGGTTGCCTGTCTATGAATGGTACACCCCTCTAAGCTCACAGAAGTGGTTTGACCCAAGTCCTCAGCAGCCAATGACATTGACCTCTTCAAACTGATTTTTAATGTGTACTACACGTGTATTTAACACGTGAAATACATGTTAAATACCCGCTGATTTTTCACGTGTAAACAACACGTATTTAACGCATTAAATAATATTGGATATAATATCGGAGTAATATAGTATTTTAAGAAGCTCTTAAAAAAATATATAAATGACTTTACCATGTTGTGCAGCGCCGATAAATAAATAATATTAAATACGTGTTGTCTACGCATGAAATACACGTATTTAACGTGTTGTTGACGCGTTAAAATTCACGTGTATTTGACCCTCTTGGCCTTCCATACACATTAGATACAATGAAGGGAGACGTGAAAAAAGGACATCGCGTTGTTTTGATATGAATTACTTTATCACAGAACATTTGTTCGGGAGCACTTGTTTAGTTTAAAAGTAGACATGTCAAGCTTTCTATAGATATCTCTCTCATGTCTCTTCGTTGAGTATTCACTGAGTTACAGTTCATTTTAATGACGTGTTTGTAAATGAAGATCAGCGCAGACCAAGGCTGCAGACAGCACACCTTGTTTGTTATCTTTATTTTATAAGTGCCCAAAGTTTTGTTGTTGTTATGTTTGTATCCAAAAAAAGTAGACCCTTTACAGAGACACTTTAAAATTCACGTGTATTTGACCCTCTTGGCCTTCCATGGACATTAGATGTGAAAAAAGGAAATCGCGTTGTTTTGATATGGATTACTTTATCACAGAATATTTGTTCGGCAGCACTTGTTTGGTTTAAAAGTAGACATGTCAAGCTTTCTATAGATATATCTCTCATGTCTCTTCGTTGAGTATTCACGGAGTTACAGTTCATTTTAATGACGTGTTTGTAAATGAAGATCGGCGCAGACCAAGGCTGCAGACAGCACACATTGTTTGTCATCTTTATTTTATAAATGCACAAAGTTTTGTTGTTATTATGTTTGTATCCAAAAAAAAAGTAGACCCTTTACAGATTCGATTGATGTATTGCTCTTATCTGTACGATTAAAACTGAAAGTGTAATTTAAGTAATTTTCGGGGTTATCAGGAGAAAATAACTCGACTCCAGACTCCAGACTCCAGAGTTAAAAGGCTGTCGTGACTTTTTTTCCTTCCAGTATTCATAAGCTGTATCACGCTGTCAAATTATTTTTCATTTTGCACACACAAACAGCTCAAAAACACCTGAATTCTGCTCTTGTTGTGTTCTAATGGGTGGATTAGTGCATTCGCTGTGAAATTATTTTTGGAAGCTCTTAAAAAATGCTGATGAAGCGCTCATTTCTCTCTCGTCTTTCTCTCTGTTCTTTGGCCAGAGACATAATTATGTTGGCTTGGTTTTTGTTTTATTAATTTTTAAACATCAATCTCCCATAGACTTCCATTGTCTGAGAAAAATCGCGCCCCTACTGTTTCAATACCCGTGACAGGAGGAGGAGTCTGGCTTGGTTTCACTTTAAAATCGGTTAAAAATAAAGTAAATAATACAATTTCCTTTAAACTGACAAGCTAAACCAACATATCTGATTATTACAGGGGTTAGGGCTCATTAATAATTTATTTCTGGGCAGAGAGCAGTCAGAAAGACGAGACAAGATTCATTGCTGGTTAGCTGTCTCCACGGAGCTCACAACGAGCGAATTTATTCTTCTTTACGCCCCCTTAAAAATTTCAATTTAAATTCAGATGTTTCTGAACTGTTTAAAGTAATAACATGATATATTCGCGACAGCCAACTGTTCGCGAGCTCGCGATGTATTTCTCTGAACACTTGAAGAGAATTTACAGCCTGTCACATTAAAACACTGCAGCGAAACGGCACAAAACAATTAGAAGAATATATTATACACATGAAAATGAGTGTTTATATGTGCTTGTGAGATTTCTCTGTCAGGCTGAACGTCGCAGCGATTGCTCGGGGCTGCATAACATGGTAAAGCAGGGAAAACTGCGACCAAAATGGTCTTTCACTGATCAATGATCACTGATTATTTTTGTACCTACTTATGTGTTATGCTATGATTTAATATGAGCATTTATTAAAACAGAAATGTGTATTTTAAGAATACGTTTTATAACGTGCTCCGAGCATTCAACACATCAAGTTCTCTTCAGCCCCGCGCTGCGGGAAAGCTGAACTGAGCAGCTGGTGACTCGCGCTGTGTTCGGTGCGAGAGAGAGACGCGTCTCGCGAACAGGGACAGCAACACTGAACCGAGCTCTCGTTCACCTGCACCTGAACGAACAAATGCAAATCGCAGTTTAAATAAACAGGAAAAAAAGAGCGTAAAGCAAAAGAGCTCAATTCAGCAGCGCGGTGTTCTGGTGTTCAAGGAGCAAGCAGAGACGCGTCTCAAAGTTTTCTTGCTTATGTACCGACAACAAATACATACAAAATATGTCGAAATACCCGTGTTGGAAAGTGTGTTCGAAAGAGTATGTGGTTATGTTTTAAGTGAAAGTTAAGAGTTGCAAAAAAATCGGATGTGTATCGTTATAATGGATGCGTTTGTCCGCGCCTAATTTACTAGCTCTGCTGTCAGTGTCTTTAATGTATGAAAATGAAAGTAAATCACTCACTGCTCTTGATTGAATTACCTTGTAGTACAAGAATTTATCCAAAGTCAATCCAAAAATCAGATAGAATTGTTTTACTAGTGGGTGCAGGCCACTAGTTCATTTTATGTAAGTGAGTATGGCAAAATAGTGATCTGTGAAATATTATACCCAAACATTCTTCATACTGCAGGCTACCAGTGAAATTGAATAAAAAAATAATAATAATTAGGGACCAGACCATTTTTTGCTTAAGTGTTTCTTTCTTTAACTGCTAATGCAACCTTTTCACACCACAGACTGAACCAAATTAAGCATTGCTTGCTTGGTAACTGTTCAACAAAGTATTGATAGTTGTGTAAATATTGTCATACTGACAGTTGTCTGAAGTTTTGGTTGATTCCATTACATATCTTTTTATCAAAGTTATCCGACATTATCAAGATGAATTTGTTCTGAGTTATTCTTGTTCATATTTTATTACCAATTTCTAAACCACAGCAAATAAACTGTGATAATCTGAGAAATGTTGAAGGTGTCTGAATGCACTGTGTGTACTGTAAGAAATAGAACAAGGCATGTGGTTTAAAAGATGGCAAGTAAAACAAAAAGCACATCCAATACAGTTTCATTATTGTTCATTATTATCCAGTAATTACTATAAATAATTTGTGCGACCAAATCATGTTATGCGCCAGTAACTGAAAAAGTTATTAGCACAAGAGCCACCAGTGGAAAAAGTTAGTGTAGTTCCCTGTGGTAAAGTCATTTATATATTTTACTTCTTAAAATAAAATAGTACTCCGAATTGCACACAATCCACTCTTTAGAACATAACGAGAGCAAAATCCAGAGGTTTTTGAGCCGTGTGTGCAAAATGCAATATTTCACTTTGCGAAGGGAAAAGATCGGACAAATAAATACACATTTCATTCACACTGACAAGCTAAACCAACATATGTTATTATTATCGGGTCAGATCTCATTAATAAATTATGTCTCTGGCCAAAGAACCGACAGAAAGACGAGAGAGAAATGAGCGCTGCATATCAGCCAGCCCAGTTATCACTACGAGCTCAGAATAAAAGCATTTTTTTATTTTTTAAGAGCTTTAAAAAATAAGATATATCACAGCGAGTGCACACAATCCACCCATTAGAACACAACAAGAGCAGAATTATGGTGTTTTTGAGCTGTGTATGTGTGCAAAATGAAATATCAGCGCGATACAGCTTATAAATACTGGAAATAAAAAAAAAGTCACGACAGCCTTTTAAATTAAAACAGTGCAGCGAATCAACACAAAACAATTAGAAGAATATATTATAGAGATCAAAATGAGTGCTTGTGTGATCTTTTTGTCTTGGGTGAAAATAAGATCCATCTCTCCAGCTTCAGAGGACAGTGATTCTAGCTTTTCGTTGGTAGATCGGACTAATCAAGTACACGATTATTTCAAAATTCATAATAGCTTGGAAAATATAAACGAAAACAGCCACGAAACATAAACTGTTGAAAAATAAATCGAAAATAATTATTGATGCTGGATTGAATATTAAAAGAGGCTGCATTTACCAGCTGCTTTCAGTATGTTGTCCACACGATGGCGCCACAGGATAAACACTAAATACTTCAAGATATATTCAGAGACAAAGCAGTTCATACAAGTGAATGCATAAATTGCCTATTTTCAAGTAAATTATGAGTCCTTCTGTGAGTACTATTATATGCACAACATGAAAATAGATAACTTATATAGTGTCCCTTCTTTAATTTTTCAGTAATGTGTGATAACTTAAAATATGTTGTCAGTACTATTAAAATAATATCAAATTGAATGGTATTTAGGAGATTATGGTTTTTGCATGACTTATTTCGCATTCAGCTAGACAACCCTGTCGTAGCTGTTATCATAGCCTAGGCTTTTTATTAAAAAAGAAAACAGCAAGGGACCATGGAAAAAGACTGTTGCAGGTGTATTTTTTTATGGTATTATTATTTTTATTTTTTTGCAGCCGGGCAACTCAAGAATGTTGGGCACACAAGTACTGTGGCTCTTTTGCCCCATGGCCAAGATGGCCAAGCCAACATCAAAGTTAGTTCACTAACTTTTTTAATTCTAGTTTATTAATGAGATCTGACCCGGTAATAATAACATATGTTGGTTTAGCTTGTCAGTGTGAATGAAATGTGTAGCCTATTTATTTGTCCGATCTCGCCCCGAAACGCGGCTGTCATGTGGACTTCAAGTGTTCAGAGAAATACATTGCGAGCTCGCGGACATTTGGCTGCCGCGAATATATCATGTTTTTACTTTAAACAGTTCAGAAACATCTGAATTTAGCTCTTGGTGTGTTCTAACGGGTAGATTGCGTGCAATCGCCGATATAATTTAATTATAAAAGGTCTTAAATAAGAATAAATTTGCTTGTTGTGAGCTCCGTGTAGGCAATGCCTGAGCTGAGCAGCAGTGATTCTTCTCTCATCTTTCTGACTGCTCTCTGCCCAGAAATAAATTATTAATGAGCCCTGACCCCTGTAATAATCAGATATGTTGGTTTAGCTTGTCAGTTTGAGGGAAATTGTATTATTTACTTGGTATTTTTAACCGGTTTAAAAGTGAAACGAAACCCGACTCCTCCCTTAATCTCGGGTATTGCAACTAGGGGCGCAATTTTTCTCAGATAATGTAAGTCTATGGGTAATGTATTTTTACATTTAAAAATTAATAAAAAAAAAAGATGGTCTGAAAAGATATAGCATAAAGCACCCCCCTATGCTGCAGGTGTCTGCCGAGTTTGGGGCTTGTGGCTTTAAAGCCCTAGGAGGAGTAGCGTTCAGACTTTCTAGGACCATAAGAATAATAATAAGAAGTTTAAATAGCATAACAGTATGTTGGCTTGTTGCCAAGCCAACATAATAAAGACTTTCCGACTTCAAGCAGCTCAGAGACTGTTGTATGCGGAGCCGTGCTGGGCTGATATAGCGCGAGCTGTGTTGAGGAAAATGAATATTTTTAAGTATGATGTACAATTGTTTTGGATTAAATTGGCCAACATGGACTTGAGGAATATTTCCCCTTTTTATAAGACCGTTTTGAGAGCATGGACTTCAGTTTTTAAGGTCAAGAGGGTTCTCACAAACATTGGACTCTGGACAGAGAATGAACCTCTTTTTAATAACCCACTGATACCAGCACCGGCACTGGAGTCCAGAAGCATCCAGAATGTAATGGCAAGAGCGGGGTGTACAAGGATTGCTGACCTAAAGACTGGTGAAAACTGGAAAAGTCCAGAGGAGATGTGCAACAAGACAGGCATCAAGTCCATAAGGATAATAAAGAGAATAATGGATGGAACTGTTTCCGCATTGCCTTCTGTTTTCAGACAAAGATCAGAAGAAAATGAGGTTCCTGAACAGGGCAGAGGGAGCCGGTTTCCCCAAGTGGATGTTTCAGCAGCAGTGGATGAAGAGACTGAGGAAGGTTCTCTCCTACACTTCAGGACTCCTGTACTGGAAGGTTTTAAGACTGTCTCAAAAAAGGCCCTGTACATTATTTGCGTGAAAGTGTCCCATTATAATGCGCTCAAAGACTGTAAAGAGACCAAGTGGTCACATTTTTTCGGGCCAGACTCGTCCCCTAGAAGATGCTGGAGGTCCCTCTACAAACCTCCTATAGAGAAACGCACTGCTGATCTCCAGTGGAGGGTTGTTCACTGGGCGGTAGCTACAAACAGACATGTGGCGCACTTTGACCCCACTGTAGGGAAAGAATGTCCTTTTTGTGGCACTGAAGAATCAGTTGATCATTTGTTTTTACATTGTTTAAGGTTAAGAGAATTGTTTCAGATCTTAGATGGGTGGGCTAGAGATTTGGGCGTAGTTTTTAATAATGAATTATTCATTTTTGGACCAAAATATGTTGCATCAGACAGAAAAAAAATCTTGTTAATTAATTTTGTGATTGGAGGAGCAAAGATGGCAATCTGGTTAACACGGAAAAGAAAATTGAAAGGAGAGGGGGAAGTAGGTTCTGAGGTGGTCTTAAAGGCTCTTATAGCAACCAGAATCAAGGCAGAGTTTGCATATTTTAAACTAATGAATGATATGGACAAGTTTATTGAAATTTGGGCTTTGAATTATGTTTTGTGCTCGGTGGATTATGAAAATGAGCTGGTTTTAAATTTATGATTGTAATGATAGACAATACCTTGTAATGTCTATGAAGATGTATGAGTTTCTGAGTGGGCATATGTGTTTATAAATGTACATCTGATGTTAATGAATAGATGTTTATGAAGAATGTCTTTATAGTCCAAGTATAAATAAAGGTGTGTTAAAAGTCTCTCTCTCACACACACACACACACACACACATACACTCTCTCTCTCTCTCTCTCTCTCTCTCTCACACACACACACATACACATTCAATTCAATTTTCAATTCAAATGAGCTTTATTAGCATGACTGTGGAACACAATGTTGCCAAAGCATCAACATATTATATATAAATAATAAAACAAACAAACAAAACATATATTTACAAATCATGTCATATGTAGCATAGTAAATATAAATAAATCGATAAATAAACACAATTTATCCTAATAAATGAATAAATAGAGTCGGTCTCTCTAGAGAATTAGTTGACTCTGGCGTTGTGAATAGCTAACACGTATTTAGCGGCTAGTGCAGCTGTACTATCATCTTCTCCCAGTAAGAAGAACATTTTCTCAGTGTCGCTCAGTTCAGAGAATGAAATCTGGGCAGAAAGGTTTCTCTTATACTGGTGTATTTAGAGCAGAAGAGCAGAAAGTGTTCCTCATCCTCGATGTGCTGTAGGTCACAGTGTCTCTCTGTCCATGTTTGTCTATGTCTTCCTCTCTCTATCTCTAGATCATGGTCACTTAATCTGTATTTGGAGAGGATTTGTCTTTCTTTAAAATGTTTAATAAATAGATAACTGGCCAATTTAGTGGTTCTATTGAGGGCTGAGTAACATTGCAGTTTATTCTGGAGGGCAAAATGTGCTTTTAGTGCTTCATCATGAGTGACTTTTAGATGTTTGTGGATATTGTTAATAAAAGGTTTGGGGTTGATGGGGAGTATATTCTGATGGAGCAGTTGAAGAGCGAGTGAGTTCAGAGGATGAGGTTCTGCTGAGCTTTCATTGGCGAGGAAGGCTTTATATTGCACTGACTCTGGGTCAGACTGATGGAGGTGATGCCAGAACTGAACACATCTCTTCTGGATCTCCATGTTCAGCGGGTACAGGCCCAGCTCAGCCCTGCAGGCCGCAGTGGACGTGTTTCTGTGAACCCCGAGAATATTTTTGCCAATTTCCAATTGTAATTTTTCTACTGATGTTTTATCCCAATTTTTTAAATTTAGTACTGGTCCCCAAATTTCACATCCATATAAAAGAATTGGTTTTATTATTGAATTATATAATTTTATCCAAGTTTTAATGGGTAATTTTAAGTGTCCACATCGTGACTTTATAGCATAGAAAGCCCTCCGAGCCTTTTCAGCGAGTGTTTTCACAGCCAGACCGAAGCGTCCCGAAGCGCTGATGTCGATGCCCAGATAGCTGTAGCTAGAGCTGTGCTGCAGGACCTGGTCTTTATACAAGAACTGGTGTTTGTGTCCCTGAGATCTGGCTTTCTTCTGGAACACCATGACTCCGGTCAGGGCCCAGTCGTGACAGTATTGTTCCAGCAGGGACAGGCTCTGCTGAAGGTCCTCAGGTCATCCGCATACAGCAGACATCTGACCTCTGACCCCTGCAGAGTGAGGTCGGGTGCAGTAGAGCTCTCCAGCGCTGACGCCAGGTCATTGATGTAGATGTTGAATAGAGTTGGGCTTAGACTGCAGCCCTGCCTCACTCCACGGCTCTGCTGGAAGAACGCGGTTCTGTGGTTACCGATCTTCACCGCACTTTTGCTGTTGGTGTACAGAGATTCAATAATGTCAAACGTTTTTCCGCCAATGCCAATTTGTAGGATTTTGTACAGTAGACCATCATGCCAAATTGAATCAAATGCTTTTTTAAAGTCTACAAAACATGCAAATATTTTCCTTTGTTTGTCGTTGATGTTCTTGTTGATTAGAGTGTGGAGAGAGTAGATGTGGTCGGATGTGCGATGTTTTGGTAAAAAGCCAATCTGTGCTTTATTTAAGATGTTGTGTGCTGAGATGTGTGAGACGATGCGTGTGTGAATGATACTGCAGAACAGTTTTCCCAACACACTGCCCACACTTATCCCGCGGTAGTTATTGGGGACACACACACACACTCTCTCTCTCTCTCTCACACACACACACACACTCTCTCTCTCACACAAACACACACTCTCTCTCTCTCTCTCACACACACACACACACACTCTCTCTCTCTCTCACACACACACTCTCTCTCTCACACAAACACACTCTCTCTCTCTCTCTCTCTCTCTCTCACACACACACACACTCTCTCTCTCTCTCACACACACACACACACACTCATCTCTCTCTCTCTCGCTCTCTCTCACACACACACACACTCTCTCTCTCTCTCTCACACTCACACACTCTCTCCCTCTCTCTCTCTCTCTCTCTGGTGTGTTGCATGCTGGGTAGCGAGAAGGTGGCGTTTGGGTCGCATGTGGGGGAGCGCACAGTTTTTCAAGATTTTTTCTGCTTTAACCGTTTTTTTGTTTGTTTGTTTTGTCTTTTTCTTTTCCTCTTTTTCCCCCTAAATTTTTTGGGCATTTTTTTTTTCTCTTTTGTATTAGTGTTAGTCAGTGTGATTAAGTGAGTGGGGAGTGTGAGGCTGTAATGACGTCTGCCCCGGAGCGGGGAGCGTCGCCTCTCTCTCTCAGGAATGGGTTCAGGTGTGCGCCGGAATCAGGCGCAAACATAGAAGATGTTCTCCTTGCCGTCGCGGATCAAATCGGCCACGAAAACAAAAACTCGGCCTCTAGGATGAACAAAGCTGTTGTAGTGTTTCTAAAAAACGAACACTTAGTAAAAACAATGATCGAAAACGGAATTTGGGTTAAGGAAATGTACGTGCCCGTCACACCCTTATCTGCCCCGGCTACAAAAGTCACGGTTTCAAATGTACCGCCTTTCATTTCCAATGATTTAATTGTAAAGGAGTTGTCTAGATTCGGGAAAATTGCTGGAGGGGTGAAAATGATTCCGCTTGGATGCAAGAACGCATCGTTAAAACACGTGTTGTCTTTTAGGAGACAACTGTATATGTTTTTAACTTCGCCGGACAAAACACTCGATGTCTCTTTCCGTGTGTCTCACGGAGACAGTTCATACATGCTGTACGCGAGCACAGACAGTTTACGCTGTTTTGAGTGCGGTGATATCGGCCACAAACGCTTCGTCTGTCCACATAAACAACGCGCCGAGGAGAACCAGGGCCCGAGGACAGATGAGCAACAAAGTGTAGCGACGGAAGGCAGTGTACAGGCAGAGACAGTCAAAGTGATCAACACTGAGGTAAGTGAAGCGGTTAATGTTGTTAATGATAGCCAAATGCCTAGTGTCAGTGCCGTCAGTGCTGCAAGTGTTCAGCAGAGTACTGATGGTGCTAATGCTGAAGAGGCTTTGAGTAAGAGGAGTGTGGAGAGCAGTGATGAGGAGGTGGATGGACAGTCTGAAGTCACTGAAGGAAGCATTAGAGATGATGAATCCTGTTTTGATGTTGATATGGATAAGGCTTATGATGGAGTGTTGTATACTGTTGAACAGATTAACAACTTCTTGGATGAAACCAAGGGCAAAAGTGTTGAACTTGCAGAATTTTTCCCCGATTTAAATAAGTTTGTTGAATCAGTGAAAAAAATTTGCAGTGAGTGCAGCAATGAAGTTCTGTCCCAACAAAAGAGATTCAGGTTAAAGAAACACATAACGGCAATTAGGCAAAGTTCAAAGAAAGTTAGAAATAAGAGAAGTAAATTAAAATAAGGATCACATGGGTGTCTACAACTCTTTTGGGTTTCTCTTCACTTTTCTGATTTTATTTGATCTCCTTCCCTCTTTTATTTCTATGGATATCCTAAGAGTAGGATCTTTGAACATAAATGGGGCTAGGGGTGGAAATAAATTAGCTTTGTTAAAAGAGTGTATTGGTCCTAAAGAGATTAATGTGATGTTTCTTCAAGAAACACACAGTGATGAAGCAAATGAAACAGATTGGGGTTTGAGATGGGATGGTGAGTGTGTTTTAAGCCATGGCACTAATGTAAGTGCAGGGGTGGCAATACTTTTCTCAGTGAAAACAAAGATCAATATTTTATCAAAACAGGAAGTAGAAAAAGGAAGGCTCCTTGTTTTAAAAGTAGAAATAAACAGTAAGGTTTTTGTTTTTATTAATATTTATGCTCCCACAGTAGGAAGTGATCGAATTCAACTGTTTCAGAAACTTAAGAAAGTTCTTTATGATTTAGATCAAGATGATTTTTTAATTATGGGTGGGGATTGGAACTGTACTGTAGATTTTATTACTGACAGGAATGGTGAAGAACCTCATCCATCATCTGCTCTATCCCTAAAAAATGTTATAAAACAATCAGAACTCATTGATATTTGGAGAGGAAAGAATGAAGGAGTGAAACAGTACACCTGGATTCGAGTTACTGACAATAGAATTAGTGCTGCTCGTCTCGATAGATTTTATATGAAGAAAACTATGTATAATAGAGCAATGGACACACAAATAATCCCAAACGTTATTTCAGACCACCATATGATCACTTTACATGTTTTATTGTCACATACAACCCCTCGTTTTTATTTTTGGAAGTTTGACACCAAACTTCTGTTAGATCACGACTTCTGCGAAAATTTTAAACAATTTTGGAGTTATTGGGTAACTCAAAAAAGTGATTTTAACAATCTCCTGCAGTGGTGGGAAGTGGGGAAAGCTCAGATTAAACTTTTTAGCCAGCAATTTTTATCACATACAAGAAACGAGCTCAAATATACGCTATATGTTTTAGAAAAAGAGATATGTGAAATTCAAAATAGCCTGATGAACCAAAATGATCCTTGTTTACAAGATCGCTTAAAGACAAAAAAACAGGAATTAAGGGATATATTTCAGGAGAGGGTTAAAGCAGCTTTGGTCAGAGCACGGTTTATATCAGTGCAAGATATGGATGCTCCAACAACCTTCTTCTTTAACCTGGAGAAAAAACACTCCCAATCCAATGTTATGCATGGCATTCGAAAAGCAAACGGGACAGTTACCTCAGATCCTCAGGAGATGAGAAGGCTTGCTGTGGACTTTTACACTAATTTATATGCAAAAGAAGAGACTGATATCTATCCATCAAGTGACTTTTTTAATGATCTGCCAGTATTGGATGAACAAACTGCACAAACTCTTGAAAGTGACCTGTGTTTCGGAGAAGTGACGGAAGCAGTTCATCAGCTTAACAAAGGGAAAGCTCCAGGCATTGATGGTCTGCCGGCAGAGTTTTACAAATCATTTTGGGAAGTTATTGGACAAGATTTGTTTTGTGTTTTAAAGGAAAGTTTTAATCTGAATATGCTCCCTAAAAGTTGTCAGCGGGCCGTTCTCTCTCTAATCCCCAAAAAAGGAGATTTGCTTAGTTTAAAAAATTGGAGGCCTGTGTCTGTACTCACCACAGATTACAAAATACTGTCTAAGTGCTTTGTTAACAGACTTAAAAAAGTGTTAGACAAGTTAATTTTTGAAGACCAATCTTATTGTATTCCCAAGAAATCTATTTATGATAACCTGTTTTTAATGAGAGATATTTTAAGGTATACAAAACTGTACAATGAGGACTTTGGGATTGTTTCTCTTGATCAAGAGAAAGCTTTTGATCGTGTAGATCACCAGTATCTCTTTTATGTTCTTAAATGCTATGGTTTTGGTGAAAAGTTTTTATCTTGGATAAAGGTGTTATACAATGACGCTTCATGTTTGATAAAAGTTGGAGGAGGGTTAAGCGTTCCTGTAAAAATGGAGAAAGGCATTCGACAGGGATGTCCTATGTCAGGACAGCTTTACAGTTTAGCAATAGAACCTTTACTTTGCCTGATAAGGAAAAAATTAAAAGGCATAGTTATAACAGGAGGTTTAAGAAAAGAAGCTTTTGTTCTCTCTGCTTATGCTGATGATGTTGCCGTTGTAATTAAAAATACAGAAGATGTGCAGTGTTTAGAAGAAAGCTTAGAAATATATGGCAAACTTTCTTCTGCCAAACTTAACTGGGAAAAAACAGAAGCCTTATGGTTTGGAGCCAATAGTAATCATATTTTTAACTTACCTAAACTTCCAAAAAATGTTAAATGGAATAAAACAGGTTTTAAATATTTAGGGGTATTTTTAGGTAACGATGACTTTGAAAAGAAAAATTGGGAGGGATTAGTAGATAGGGTCCACGCCAAGTTGTCTAAATGGAAATGGTTGCTACCCCAGCTTTCGTATAGGGGAAGAGTTCTGATCGCCAACAATCTGATCGCCTCAACACTCTGGCATAAGTTCATGGTCCTCGACCCACCGATGGTTTTAATCAGAGAGATTCAAAAGATGCTGGTGGACTTCTTCTGGTCTGGACAACATTGGCTAAAGCCAGCGATGCTCTACCTACCGGTGCATGAAGGTGGACAGGGACTCATCGACATAAAGGCGAGGGTGGCAACCTTTCGATTGATGGCGGTCCAGCGCCTCCTCTATCATCAGCCTCACGTGTGGATGGACGTTGCGTGTGCCCTGCTTCTTAAGACCAGAAGAATGGGCTTGGACAGACAACTGTTTTTAATGAATTTTAATAGAACTTCACTCGGAGGACTTACACCCTTTCATAGTAATATATTGGAGCTGTGGCAGAATTTTAATTTTTCCAGAGAATGGGGGAGTCCTGATGCCTGGATCCTAGAAGAGCCCTTATTTTTTAATGATCTTTTACACACTGCTTGTTTGTCCTCTGATGCCATTAGAGTTGCACTGACTAGTGCTGGGATATCAAAGGTTTCCGATCTCAGAAGAGGATGTGAATGGATGGAGGCAAAGGAACTGGCTGATATGGTGGGCTTCAGATCCGTAAGGACCACCCAACGGTTGTTTAACGAACTAGAGTCGGCACTCCCAAGAGCAGCAAGAGACTTTTTAATTGTAACTGCTCCAAAAACCTGTAAAGAGGCGTATGGTTTCCCTGATTTTAAAATCTCCCTAAAGGATGAAGATTGGGAGGAAACCCCTGGAAACACAGTGACTATGAAAATCCCGGAGTTGAGTTGTTTTAGAACGCTTACCAGGAAAACTCTTTACAGAGTGTGTGTTAAAAACTGCAACTATAACATTTTTAAAGACTTCAAAGGAACAAAATGGACTTCAGTGTTGGAGTCAGACTCTTCCCCGAGAGGAAGCTGGAGGTCCCTGTACAAAAGACCCATTGAGAAGAGAATAGGAGATCTTCAATGGAGAATTGTATATGGGATATTAGCCACAAACAGACACATAGCACGGTTAGATCCTTTAGTTGGGGAGGGATGTCCTTTCTGTGGTGAGTCTGAGAGTGTTTTACATGTTTTTATGC